>NW_026853311.1:0-187563 GCF_026571515.1 Ruditapes philippinarum
ATGGAATGAATTAGCCATTGTTAATAATCAGCTTCGACAGTTTACAATTGAGGGCCTGGCGGAAAATATGACTTTAGATAATGCAGGGATAAGTAAAGAATATGCAGAACGATATTATAACATGACAGAAGATGACTTGAATAGAGCATTAAATGAATCAAAAGCTGCCCTTGCTGATGACCCGCTTCTTCGGGAAATAAATTCGTCAGCTACACTGGTAATGGAGTCAATGATTGCAGAAAAAGAATCAATAGAGTCAATAAATTTTCTAGAAATTTGGTTGGATGAAATGTCAAACATTTCAAGCGCGTATTTTAATGTTTCAGAGTGCGATGGATACAAAGACTGTGTCCTATATGCTATTTCCGAATTATATACTTCATTTGAATATGAAGATATTCCAAATGTAGACAACATCCGAAAAGCCATTCTTGATTTAGAATACACTTTGATAGATTTATTTCAAATCCAGTCATTGATTGAAGAAATAGCAATCGCAATGGATGGTATCATGTCAAACATAACATTTATCAACGAAGCTAACCCATTCTGCTCTGAAGCACCTATATTTTTGACGGAATTGAAAAACCAAACCGTTCTAAATGGTACAGATGTGTTATTTATATGCAATGTTACCGGATTCCCGTTTCCAAATATAAAATGGTTTATGGAAGACAACCTATTACCAAACGAAACAGCGATGCAATTGGTAATTAATGATGTTTCAGCAAATGACAGCGGCGTTTATAGGTGTGAGGTTGGGAATATTGTTGCTAATCTAACATCGACAGACACCTACCTTCAAGTCTTTACCTACGGTAATTTCAATAAATTCATATAAAGGTCTACATATAAACACAATGATTAATATATACTTATGAAAAGCTGCAAAGAATTGACGAATTTTTATATAATACATAAAATATCAAAATATTTTTTATTTACGTCCGCAAATACAATGCTTTTTTTCAAGTTTGCACTGGTATTTTTGCATAATTGTACCTAACTACGGGTACCCTGAATAAAGCCAACAAAAATTCCATTTAAAAATATGTTTCATCCTCTAATAAATCTGCATTTATTATTTGGACAGCTGTTGTTTTAATTCTTACGTGCTTGAGAGATCTTATTTTATTTAAACATATCAACATATTTATATAAAAGTTACAGTTTCATTTTTAATTTTTATGGGGCTGAGGTTCATCATTATCATTAGTAAATGTCAACAACAAAAATTGCAAATATTGTACAATAAGTAAATTGTTTTATTCACATTCTGGAATTGTTGGTTTTATATTTATTTATGTATTTTTCTTTTTCTGTTATTTTTGCGCATCTATTTTACAATTTTAATCTTTTGAATGATCGGTTTTCAATATAGAACATTTAAAAGAAGCAGAAATAAATAAATACACCAATTTGTTATTTAATTGGCTCTTACATGTACGTTGATTTTATTACTTTCAACATTTTTCAGCCTATTGTAGTGGCATAGAAAATTCCATTACATAATGTTAAATAGATATATAAAATTATAAATGATGTATTATAGATATTACAAAGGATGTATAAAATAATCTTTATTAATATTTGTATTGTAATATCAGATGACGATGAATGCCAAATGGAGAATGGCGGATGTGAACATACTTGTGAAAACTTGGTTGGGTCTTATATTTGTAATTGTTTCGATGGTTACAGACTCAATGGAGATCGCAGGAATTGTGATGGTAACCATTTCACTTTAATTTTATGAAATCGTTTGTTCAAACATTTTGATCGTCATCAAGCAGGTTGTCTTCAAGGCCGGAAAACATCTCTTTGTATTAGATTTTATTGTTTTACCAACAATAAAATAAATATTAAATTCATTTAGGTTTATAAGCATTATTCACATGCCATACTGATTTACATAAATTATTGATGAATTGAAAAAGAAATAATAAGTTGCCCTTTTTCAGATTTAGACGAATGCTTAATTGGTACGTCAAATTGCGAGCAGACATGCTCAAATAATCAAGGATCTTTTACATGCGGATGTAAAGATGGCTTTGAGATTGACAGTGACGGTCATTCCTGTAAACGTAAGTTTTTGTAGTGAATGTAAACACAAACCCATGATGTAAGAACCCATGATGTAAATCACTTATTTACACTTTATGAAAATATATCTAATTTGCTTCATGTAATGACTTTAGTGAGTTATTTCTGTAATTATGTTTAAAAATGCAAGTGGTAGTTGTAAGGAGGTTGAAATTTGTGTAAGATAAAAAATACTATTCATCATGCCGTTTAAGACACTAAATGCCTCCGGAACGAATAAATTAGTACTTGTTACTTCTAAAGGGTAATCATGCGTTTTATAACATTTTAAGTAATAGTTTTTGAGATGTTAGATGCTTGTTAACCGAAAATAGCGCTTTATGTGAAAGTACTTGTCGTAAGAGAAGCAAAATGTAAACGAAGTAGTATTTTCACTACCATACTAAAAATACTGAATCACTGTAACAGTGCAATCTCAATCATAAGCAAAAGTAACCAATAAGTAAATTTTGGAAACTGTAACAGAGCACCAAAAGTAAGAAGCTTTTTTAAAAAGGGCATTTCTGTGACATAATGGGCCTTAAAGATACAAAACATGTATTTGTTATTTTTTTAACTGGTTTTTCGGCCAAAGATTATTAAAAATCCGGGAATTTTATTGACTATTCTAAACTAAAATGTAAATGATATACCTTACTATTCTATGAATAAAATTCTGAGGATAGTTCTAAAATAAAATGTAAAGGGTTGTTCTTGCTATTATGAAAGAAAATGTAATGGATAGTTTTAAAATGATAAAATATACAGTATAGTTCTTTAACTTTCTCGTTAAATTGCTAAGACATTTAAGTTCTGTTTAGCCATCCTCCCTCACACAAGTATTTTACACTGGGTTTAGACGTCATTACTTCTCGAGTAAACTGTTTTTACATACATGTATTTTTTTTTCCAAAAACTTACCAAGTTATAAATTGAGTTCCTTACCGACACAAGAAAGGTTCTCTAAGGAACAAATACATCTTTCAGGGTTCCATTTTCCAAGATTTATAACCATTGTTAAATCTTACCATTGATTATTCTGTCAATTTTATAAGGTTATTTGCGGTTTTTTTTTTTTCGGATTTTCTAAAATGTCAAATGACATTCAGTATATAAAAACACAATTTATATTCAGATTAAAATGAATTGTAGTACAAAATATGTTTATGGAGTTTAAGTTTGGCTTCAGATACCCAAGCTTTCAAACAATTAATATGGAGGGTAAATGTTATGAACCACTTGTAGGTCTAACTCTTGTTATCACAATTGTTTAGTTTGTGAAGCAACGGCCAGTGAATAATTCTTTTAACAGTATTTTATATATTTTCTTTTCATCATAACTGTTTGCAATAATGAAAGATAAATCATTTATAAGTAGTTTGTTATTTTAAACTATCCAATATATTTCTATTCCTATTTGCAATATTCCATATGTGTTTCTTTTAATAATACTGTCAATATGCATATGATAACAAGATTTAAAAAGCAAAGGTAAACATATGTATTAGGGACACATAAATGAATACTGTAAAATAGAAGTTGTCATTCTTTGAAAAAACATAAATGTCAGTATGCTTATTATTTAATTTCTATGCTTACAAAATGTTTTTTTTTCTCGGGAAAGTGTTCTGTCAGCAAATCTTAGAAATGACATATGCAAGTAAAACAGTTTTACTTCGGTCATGTATCTTTTTTAATGATACGTGTTCTTTTTTATTATTTCAGTCTCTTCCGGATTAGATGATCGCATATTAGGTAAACAAAGATTATTCGTCAAGAACCTTAATTATTTTAAGAAACATTTATTGCTTTAATTAATGTTGATAATAATTTCTTTTATTATGATAGAAAAGTACACTTAACAAAACTTATAACTGTGCAGTTTTTAAATGTGAATAACTTTTTTATTACTTGACATTTTTTACCCAAATTTTGGAATTCATCGTTTGAATGGTTTATTTTTAAAATGCTATATTCATAAATAACGGTTATTTTTGTTGTGTGCGTTCATCCGTGACATAAACAACAAAGTGCACGTGAGGATGACAGGTTGGCGCTAAATGAAGTTATTATTGACCATCAAGGATTCTATTAAAATAAAGACATCCAATAAACATAAATTTATTGCAGAATTTTTGCAATTGAAAGAAAAATGGCCGTCTAGAAGTTTTACGCAAGGGAATTTGCATTTCGGGCGCCCATTTTGAAAATAAATTTGCATAATATTTTTCTCAAATAAACATATTGACTAAGATTTTACTTTAAAACTAAAAAACAAACTTTCTTGGTACTTTCATATTAATGAAAATATCGTGTTTGCATTGCTTTTAGTAACTGGGTACAACGCGTTACGGAGATCGACATAAACCAGTCTTTACTAAAATTCAATAAAGCAAATATTAAAATCATAGTGACATAATGCCCTGGAATTCATTGTAGTATTATACCCTATCGGTGATCCTATGTTTTATGTTTGTATTTTAGTGAAATCAAGAGATTTAGACCTTTTTGCACCCTTTATAAACACGCATTTTACAGAAATGTGAAATTCGGTTTTCGCGCAATCTTGCACACTTAGCTATTTCTCAGTAAATACGAAACACCCTGACATAAAAATCGATACCCAACATTGCACATATCTGTACTATATTTGGTTAAAATTTCAGAGACCTATCTTTATTAGTATCTGAGAAAATTTGATTTTTATACGTGCACAGTTATAAGATTTGTTAAGTGTATCTTAAAACTCTAAATTTTTAAGCAATTCGGTGCAGACTATATGATTGAATAGTAGTAGACTACATTTTCAAGTAGGTGGATACTTCCCTACATGTTCAAGTATTTTGATTCAAGATGTTTGGATACTAGATTTTGAAGTTTTGAATTACACGTACTAGTAATGGATACCAGACAAGATTAAGAAGTAATTTTATTTCAAGTAAATGGATGAATAAATACTTTAGAGTAATGAATAACTCATTTACCACTTCTGAAGCCATTGATGTTGTCCTCTTCATCACAAATGAATGGATTTATATGTCATCATATGATTAGTCTATACATTTGTTATTTCCAAACCTATTCACAAGTTAATGTTGAATAGAGAAAATGTTTAATTAGGCTTCAACATCTGCTGCGTCTACTGCATCTGTCTACGGTACCGTTAAATTACCGCGTCTATGGTACCGTTAAATTACCGTGTGTACGGTACCGTTAAATTACCGTGTCTACGGTACCGTTAAATTACCGCGTCTACGGTACCGTTAAATTACCGTGTCTACGGTACCGTTAAATTTCCGTGTCTACGGTACCGTTAAATTACCGTGTCTACGGTACCGATAAATTACCGCGTCAACGGTACCGTTTAATTACCGTGTCTACGGTACTGTTAAATTTTCGCGTCTACGGTACCGTTAAATTACCGCGTCTTCGGTACCGTTCAATTACCGTGTCTACGGTACCGTTAAATTTCCGCGTCTACGGTACCGTTAAATTTCCGTGTCTACGGTACCGTTAAATTACCGCGTCTACGGTATCGTTAAATTACCGCGTCTACGGTACCGTTAAATTACCGCGTCTACGGTACCGTTATATTACCGTGTCTACGGTACCGTTAAATTTCCGTGTCTACGGTACCGTTAAATTACCGTGTCTACGGTACCGTTAATTTACCGTGTCTGCGGTACCGTTAAATTACCGCGTCTACGGTACTGTTAAATTACCGCGTCTACGGAACCGTTAAATTACCGCGTCTATGGTACCGTTAAAGCATATCATGCACAATAATAATAGATTATGTTGTCTACTCCCATTACGTTATTATAATAACTTGTTATTGATTTCTATTCACAGTGGTGATTGTGTCATGTTGCGTTCTTCTTGTTGCAACTTTAGCTGCAATGGGTACATTCCTCTACTTTAAGCCCAGGTAAAACATCAGATTTAACAAAACTAGATTTATTTCTTAAAAGCTGGCAAACATTTATGAAGTCGCGGCATTGACATTTGGTTAACGAGTCGAAAGTTCGTGAAGTTCCAAACCTTACCAAGGGCAAGCCGTTTTCTTCTTTAGCAAGAAACTTTATTTGCTGTGTAGTATTGGTTGTATCCAGGAACGTATTCGAGGATTTGTCTTTAAGCAAATAGCTTCCTACACAATCAAATTTAATGAAATCCTGTTCAAACAAATCATGAAGAAAAAGAAAATCTCATTTCTAAATGATCAAGCTTACAAACATCACCTTAAAATTTCAAGTACGATGAACAATGTCTTATAAGTCAATATGAACCAAACTTGTCATTAACAAATTGAACCTCAAGATGTGACATTGTTTGAAAAGGCGCATCAAATAATGAACGATTTTTCTTACGTTTTCAGGCTTTACTATGCTTCAGTTACAATACTAATTAGCATGAATGACAACGTATGTAAGATCATACATATACTTATATATACATATATATATGTTATTTCAGATCGCCAAAAATCGGACCTGAGATACAAAAAGGCGACATTACTTACATTAAGCCTTTTACAGTTGAGCCTGCTGTAGAATACGGCCCATCTAAACCTGTTTTTGATATACAACCTATCGGCAATGGGAAGAAATAAAATGTTGATTTACTAAACATATTTACAACGACATTATTATAAATCGACTTCCAAAAGTTGTTGCTTACTTTGGAGAAAATAATAAGTAGATTCATGTGAAAACAATATAATAAGAGATTGCAAACTTTGCATTATTTTATGATTTTATTAGCTAAATTTTGGTTATAGTTGAATCAAAACTAAATGATACGGTACGTTTCGTTTGTAATTAATGTAATGTATTAAACATCTTTGAATAAATGTATATATAAAATGGTCATACGGCATCAAATCCACAAGTGAGTATTTTTAGCTATGGTCCTTTCTAAATTAAGAGATGTATTTAAAAACAAAATGCCGTCATTTTGTACTGATTGGTTAGATTGTAATGAAACTTAGCATTAATGAATATGATAGTAAAAGAAATGATGTTCATCATGTAAAGTGTGCTGTACTGAGTAATGGCCGTTAGTTACTTTAAAAAAGGCATTTTAACTATACAAATTAGCTAGATTTAAATATTATTTGGCATAAATGCGTGTTTCAAAATGTATATATTCATAAGTGTGTCATTAAGTTATGGTTCTTTTAAACTAAACATTAGTCAGGGTTTTTTTGGTTTTTTTTGTTGTTGTTTTTTCTTCTTTGTTGTTGTTGCTTGTTTTTTGTTTGCTTTTTTTTGTTTTTTTAATTTGTTGTTGTTTTTGTTGGGTTTTTTTTGTTTTTGTTTTGTTGTTTTTTTTTTGTTTTTTTTTGTTTTTTTTTTGTTTATTTGGGTTTTCTTTGCAATTTTTGTTATAGGTTGTTTCTTTTTAAACAAAATTGATGTAGATTTCTTAGTTTAGAAATACAGTTTATAAAGCAAACCATCTCTTTAGAGTCGAACAAGAGTTTACAAGAGAATACAACATTTTTTTATCCATTTATATTTCACAAATTAATCGGAATCTGTACCTAACTGCATGGTTATAGACTTAAGGATCTTTGTTAAATTATGATTCTTTAAAAAAATGCGTTGTATCATTAATACATAGGTTAACAAGTAGAATTGTAAAATAAATCAGAGTTGTTTTTATAAACCACAGCCAACTCATTCTGGTCTTACCTGATCATTTAAGCATGAATTCGAACCCATTCACTACTGTTTACTTACACATATCATGGCAATTTTAATATGTTACTGTCATCTCAAAAAAAAAGTCAATTTTGTGTTATAAGTAAAAAGTAAAAAAAGTACCAAATCAATTATCGGTTCATAATACAACGAAACTTCTATCAAGTTATCTTTTTTATTCGGCGAGGGATATTAATTCAGTGAATTCGTTTGTTTCATTGCATATATTATGCTTTATATAATAATTAGTTCTTATAGAATATATATAGGATATTGAATGAGTTTAGATTAAATATTAAATTTATTGAACGATTTGTATAAATTCATATTCTGCCAGCCTCTGGCAAACATAATATTGATTTAGTCAACAAGTTCAATACATTTAGTATTTAATCTACACGTATATAATATTTTATTTATCACATATCTAATATAAAAAAACGGTTTACAGTTTCGAAAGGGTCATTTTTCTTTGATGCACATATAGTGTAACGCTAATATAAGTGTGCTTTAACGCTATGTAAGTATACAACGATGACTTCACGCAGAAGTGTTATAATACTTGTGTAATATCGTCTTTTTTAAAAGTGATGAATAAAATGTTTTAAACTATTTGCTTCTTACCTGACCATGTCTATTATATGCTTCTGTAGAAATTCTGAAAATAAAAACATATTTTGTTATATAATTTTTGTTTATGATGTCTAATAATGGTTATTAGAAACAGAAAATATGAAAATCATGTAAATGATTATGAATCGGACTTACTAAGGTTTATTCACGGCTTTAGAATGTTTCGAATGTAGGATAAGGTTGACTCGTATATAACTTCTTATTTTTTGTCATGCTGCTTGCCTATACAGCGGTCCTTTACATATTCTGCATGCTCAGTCTTTAATATTAGGATTAGGGATCGAACCTAAGCATCACCATTTCATTCAGAAATTTTAAATTTACTCATGGGTGGCAGTCACATAATCAATGTGAGGCACGAATCAAGGCTCCCTCAAATCTGTTTTCCTTGCGACTATAGATATTAAGACCTGGTTTTAATAAATGATCGATCTTTATAGCTGACCTTCTATTCTTGTTTTTCACTACCTCTGGACCGAATGATACGTGAAACATGCTTGATTACGAAGTATTCAGTGTATAGTGTTAACTTTTCTGAACTGTATAAGTACAGCATTGGCGATCGTTGTCTATGATGGTAGCATTACAAGACTTTGTTATTCCGCGGGATTGGATCACTCTCACCGAGATTACTCACTCGTCCTATCCGACTCCCAACACAACGAATTCACAGAGTCCAAATGTTAAAATTAAAAAAAAAGTCAAATACTCCTTAATACTCTTTTCTTGTATTCTAGTATTCAAGTTCGGTATCCCTCAGACATACGCTAACCTACCTCTGTGTACGTTGGGCAACCGGTACTAGTACCAACGCAAAAAAATCCAATTTACATAAAATTTCCGAGTTATAAAGTGCGAGGTCGAATTCTTGAATCTCGACTACGAGTTTGGAGGCCACCAACTAGTTCATCAAGCAATTTTCATAGTATTGCAAACAACCCATAAGTCCCATACCGGTAAGAACCCCGGGAATATTCTGATGGGTCATTGCCATTGAATGAATGAATATCATGAATGAACTGAAATCTTTTGAGTTCTAAGTTTGTCTATATCATAGTAATGAACTAATTTTCCCTGCCTTGTAAGGAAATTATGTTTATCAAAAGATACAATTTTCTCAGGATGAATATGTATAACTTATGTTTTAACTTTTCTCTCTTTTAAAAAATTTTGTTGGAAAAGATCTTTAAAAGTGATCTCAGGAAACAGTTTTTAGGAATGGACAGACAGTCGGAGTGAAAGACACTCAGAGTGTAAATCTTTAAACATTCCTGGAAGTTACGAGAATATAAATTTTCAAAAGCGACTCTTAAACTAAGAGAAGATTACTCTTGGGATAAAGATGCTAGACTTATTAACATTGTCAGTCATGATGTTAGTATAAAGTTTAAAGAAAATATTTATAGTCACAAAGAAGTAGTGAAAAAATAAATATACCATTTGTAGTAGCAGAGAAGAAAATTAAAAAAGAAATTCAAATAAAATTTAAGCTCAAAATGAAAATAATCATGGAAAACCACGACCTATAAATCTAATCACATATGATGTAGGTGTTGATAATGAATATATTATTTAAAATTTAAAAAATCAAAGATTAAGGAGGAGATATTTCTGGAAATATGGACGCTAGATTTATAATCCTTGTCATATTATATTGATTACGTGGGAGTGTGAAGTAAATGCTATAAGAAATGAAGAAGTTTAAGTACAAACATAATAATTTCTAGACAATCTAAAAAATCTAAGTTCAAAGGGGATATAATTCTGGAAAAAGTCAGAGTCTTGAACCTTCTCACAAATGATTTGAGTGATAATAAGAAACATTGATATTAAGTTTGAAGTAGAAACATTTAGAAATAAAGAAGACATAAAACAACATCATTTTTCTTGAAAATTCTAAGGTCAATGAGTTAAATTGACCATTTTCAGTCGATTTGTTACCATAGCAACCAATGTTTTCAACATAGGAAGAAAAGAAAAACACGTGCATAATCTGAAGACCGCCATCCACCAATATATCATATAAATATTTTCATGGATCTCGGGATCCAGTTTTGTGAACAGAAGGACTGACAGACAGACAGACGGACGGAGTGTAAACCTAAAGCCCCCTCCGGTTAAACCGGTAAAGGACTAATAAGGGATATCGTACGCACAACTTTGTAGTGCCTGGCAGAATAGGAATCGGGGGTTGTGATCATAAAATAAAGTGTCTCATGATAAAATGACTGGATCTTTCAGATGGCACTACAATAAGCACACATTTTGTCGTCTCTATTTATTGCTCATAATAATACAAAAATAACCACAAAGTTCGAAAAATATATATATTTTCTATTTTGCCCAAACCATGTATAGTTTGGAAGCTCAATAGTATCATTACCCAAAAAGTGTGTTTCTGATATACCTAAAATGTCTAAGTCTAAATATTGTATACAATTGTTTCTTAAAATAAAATTGTCTGAAGAGGAATCTTTGCACCATCCACGAACGTTCCAGAAACCTGTTGTTAATTCATGTTACGCTGTTCCCTTCGAATTTTATTCCATTTACCTCTAGCATAATCATTGTCCTGTCTACCTGAAAAAGAACCAAGTCTGTTATTTGCTTTATATTTGTTATTAAAACTTGTATGGTTACTCCCACTATAGTCACTTTTTTCTCTGTTGTTAATATTTCTTGAACTTCTATCATATTCCTGTCCTGGAATGACCACTTTCCTGTTTCGAATACTCATCCGAGCGACCACTGTCAGATTGTTTTTTGTAATTATGTCGGTTGTTCTCAGAGACATTGTCAAAGATCTTATTGTCATGTAATTTAATATCATGGCCCTGATCACGTAGACACCTGACAAGAGTGCGCAAATTGTTATTTTGAGTCCTCTTATTTGCCGGTAAGTCTCTATCAATGAATACACGTCTATATTGATTAGAGTTTTTCAACATATTCTTATGTTTTAGAACCTTTTTTAATCATTATCTGTCTGAAAGGTTGCAATGATTAGCCCTGGTTTTGATCTGGAGTCAGTTGATTTTCGAACAGCATTGACGACCCTTATATAAGGCAGGCAAACACCACCCTTTAATAGGTTATTTACCTTCGTATTCACGTTTATACCATCATGATACTGCAGCCCACGAATAACAATGTTAAGGGATTGCTTATTACAGTAAGTTTCACCTTCATTTACCCTATCTTTAAGTTCCGAGACTTTCTCTTCAATAATTTTCATATCAGTGGCTATCTCATCTTAAAAGTACTGAATTTTTTACTCAAAATCCTTTTTTACCTTATTTATTTCAACGTTCATCCTTTTATCAAATATACTGGCTATCTTCTGCACCATTTTAGCCTCTAAAGTGACCTCTAATCGGTCGATTCTTTGATTTAAACTGTCACTAAGGCCAGCTATGTTATCATTCAATTTCACAACTAGACTAGACAGAGTGGCAAAACTGTGACTTTCATTTACAGATTCAGAAGTTGCCAAATGCTGACCGGCCTTTGATTTTGGGGTATTGCCATATTATAGCCTTCTTCCTGACATTATATCACATGAAACGTCATTTTTATAACTTTCTTTTGGAGTCAGTGAGTCTTGGTTAGTCTCTTCCACTTTTCTTTTCTTTTTACTACCGTAATACTGCGAATCACTATTAGAGTCGCTGTGATGACGCGTCCTGCCATTTGCAGGAGTTATTGGAACTGTAGTTGTTCTAGAAGATACCTTACATGCGTCTTGGTTATTATTAAATCTTTGTTTATCTGAGACTGGTCGATACATCATAGTCATTAATTGGAACGAATAAAAAAACACTAGAAATCATATAAGTGATCTATTTGGTGCATTGACTGATGATTAATATAATTAACAGCTCAAAATTAAATATTTAGATATCAAAATATTATAAATTTAATTATAATTACAATGTATATTGATTCAACAGGTTTTTAGGTTAACTACCACAAACTATCATAGGATCTCCGGTTAGCGCAATTGGACTTACTCGTATCTCGTTTAGATATTTGGTGATGCTTTCTTTTTTCTTTCTTTCATTCTCGTTCGTTCGTTCCTTCCCTCCTTCGTTCCTTTATTGGTTCGTTCCTTCCTTTCTCCTTCCTTCCTTCATTCATTCATTCATTGATATAGACACAAAGACATGTTGGAGCAGTTTAATTTCATGAAATTGCGATTACATCTGAAAAATCACGAATTTATTCTTCAACTTCATGAATTCGCAATATTTATTTCATGAATTCTTGATTTCAGCATATTGAATTCATAAATACAGATTTTTGAAATAAAAATAAATAAATAAAAAACAACAAATCAAAGTTACAAATTTGCAATATGGACTTTACAAATGCAATTTTGTGAATATATGTTTCATGAGTCCTACTTCAATTTCAACTAATGAATAAATTAAGTAGATATCGAGAATTGATTTAGCTAAATATCATGAGTCTATGAAGTTGACATTGTATAAACGGGAATTCATGAATTTGAACTTTTAATTTGTTAAGTTAAACTTAAAATGGTGAATTGATGAATTTTAAATAAGGCAACGTGATTTCGCGAAGTCAAAATCGAGAACACGTAAAGTTTAAAACTTTCGTAAATTCATGAATTTTAAGAGTCCCGTAAGGTCTTTTGTTATTTCCTGATTTTCCTCACAGAAAAATATGTTGTGATTTTCACATTCCATATTTGTTATTTAGGTAAAAAAGAAAAACATTAAGTTATTAAACATGACATAAACTGTAGTTGCATTGTTTATAGTTAACCACATGTTGTCAACAAAAATATATGAATATACATACCTTTCTATTTAATATTCCGTTGCTATGACTTTTCTAAGATCCGGAACATACTATTTGTCATTAAAATTAAAAGGTTACGAACGGATTGTAATAGAAAGCGAAATAGAATCCATTTCACGAAATAGACACTTCGCTTATGAAATGGTCATCTGTTTACATATTGTTGTTTTTTTCAACGCGATGAATTATATCGTTTTCATTAACTTCCGTGTAACATATGACGTAAAAATTGAGCTATTTCACATCACATTTATTTATTTATTTATTGTTGCGATTTATTTAACTGCAAATGCTAATATTAGATAAACGTTTATTTACGTTGACATTTGTGTGCACGAGAATGGGTACATGTGTTCAGAAATGTATCTGATCTACTCCTGAAACTCCATTGCTGAAAATCAAATAATACTAAAACAGGTTTTTCATCAGGTTTTCTGATATTGTTATCTTGCACCGATATACTATAGTCTGTCCCATCAAATTTGAACATTCCATTTTTTATTTAATATAATAGTAAAATCATTTAAATTAATGTCATGTTAACCCTGACGTCAGTATCTCTAGGCATGTTTTTCATTTTTTTCATAAAGTCACGAATTTTGTCAAAATGCTAAAATTATATTTTTTCCCGTTGACTTACGTTGTAACCTGACGTGACGTCCATTTCAAAATGGCGGCGCCCATATAGACGTCATTTAGGGTTCGTCTCACAATTAGCGTGAAATATACTCGGTAATTATAAAAAAATATTATCCTTATTTACTTACTGGTCAATAGCTATTTAAAGGTTATCATTAAAATGAAAAATGACAACAAAGTTGGAGTCAAAAAGGCAATTTTACGAGCAAACCATTATTTAAATAATCAAAACCATTTGAAGTGAAAATATCAGTAAGGTTTATAAATTCTAACACACAAAGATTTAATTAGTTACCATGATATAATGTCGTATTTCATTTTTTTTAAGAAAGTGATTTGAGCATAGCTTTTCAATCAAGCGCGTATCTTGAATACCCCAACGCGTCGTAGGGGAGCGGGAATACCAGCTAGAAGACTATAAAAATGGTTCTTCGCTAATCAATGTTTAATTTAAATAATTCTGTAGTTGTCTGAATTCTGTCCATTAGTCTGCATCACGTCTATTCAAAAAATAATAAATTGACCACGTTCGATGGGATACAAAAATATGTTACCCTTCTTATTTCGGGTGCGATGTTCGTGCGCTAAAACTTTCCGTAGGTTTCAACTTTCAAAAGAAAACGCCAACAAATACTACATTATGCTGTAAATCTGACAAAATAATATAAAGAAACCTGATTCACTATACGTTCAGCAATGGTTTGCTTGTTACCACAGTGTCTACTTTAACTAACTCCGTCGCTAACGGGAGAACACAGACTCTCGTTCGGGGAAAATGTAAATTATAAGAATATAATATCATGCTTTCTAGTTAAATCAAACAAACGTAGGCCTATTCACTTTAAGCTCGTAAATACATGTTTAACTTTCCGTCTCGCAATTCAACAAAATGTCCAGAAATACCGGCAGTGATTTGATATTATTAAGAGAAAGTTTGAATTGGAGTGTTCAATAAGCGACAATAAGTGTTTTTTTTGTAGATGTATATGTTAGTGTTCATCCGTGCTGTTCTACAGAAATTAGAAACATCGACGGGAGCTATAGCGAGAGGAGAATGTTTCTAATTTCTGTAGAACAGCTAAAGATAAATACTAACAAATTTAGTGTCAAGCTTTATTTGGCCCTTGATTTCGTCACTACGCGGTACTATGAAGCACTATGAAAAATAGAAGGCGACTATGAACGGATTTCAATATAGTATCGACTTTTTTTCTTCTATGAAAATTAACACACATAATTTTTAAGAAATACAGCGTTTCCATTGGATGACAAATAAAGCGGGACACTAAATAATTATTTTGTTTATTTGAAGGGTAGATCGAGTCAAAGAGAAACACCGAGTGACGTTCTCAATAATTTTAGCCTTCCTAAAATTTGAAAATGTTCAGTGTTTTACAAAAACAATAGATTTAAAATCAAGCATATTTTTCGCAGGAGAAAAAATACCACGTATTGTATATTTTGTAGCTAAAAGAGTACAGAAGTCTTGAATAACGATAAATATGTGAAAAAAATGTTCAAAAACATAAAATCAAAACGAATTTTATATGTAGTTAATGAAAGAAGTAGATCTATTGTACTGTGGAAGATTCATGTCATTTTAAGTGTGTTTAAAAGTATTTTTAAATGTTAGAAATCTATCGAAAGTTTTATATTATAAATTGAACGTGGAATTTGCAAAATCTGGGTTTACAAAAATTATTTTAAATGCCATCGAGACAAATTTATCTCAACGCTTAAAATTATCTGTTTGAGGTTACATATGCCTAACCGCCCTCTGTCAATGCCGCAACTGTAATCATCCATAACAAGCACGAGGCATTTTTGTTACGTCATATATTTCGTCAATTGTTGTTGACGTAATAAATTTTTTTTCCGTCAGGAATCCATAAGCATTGTGATGTAGACAACTAAAATTTATGGGCCGTTCTTGAATTATGGATTTGGAACATGCTGAATTATGATGTGTTTCATTTACATATTTCATTTGCTAACCCAGATAACTCCACAAATTGAAGAATGTTTTAATAATGAGACGGATTATCAGTTTAAAAAATCTGGATCATCAAAAGTGTAGGAGTCATGACTCATGTCATTAAGGATTTTTGAAGTCAAAAAGAGGGATCTACGGAACTGGATAGAAACTGGCAATGAAGGAATCTTCATATGCGAATTTGTCGTGACGTTTATAAAGTTCATCGGATTCTATTCAGCTTAAAAGTAAGTGCAATTTCTAGATCGTTACTCCATGTGACTCGGTGTTCTTGTTGCTTATTTTTCATTTTTTAAAGTTTTCCATCATGCATTGCAACTAAACCGTTACATCTTGTAGATCCAGCTTTGTAAAATAATCATGAAACGACCCCGCGAACCTCATGTATATATTCGAAACATGACACGTGCTTTCTCCCGTTCATCTTCAAATGAAGAGTACTTCGGCAATGGCTACGGAAAATAAACAACAGAGATTTTCCATAGAGAAATCAAAATTTGCTTTCACAAGAAAAGTAACAAAGTGCCTTAAAGTCGTCATGATCCCATTGTCGTCAGTTTTTTGTATTCTCGTTTTCTCTCGCTCGCGTTATCTGAAAGTACCAAAGGCGGCTTATTTTGAAAGGTAAATATATTTTCTATTTCATTGATCTGTTCTACGTTGTATATGCAAATAACCACTCCTAAAATACGACGAAAAAAAGCATATATGTGTTTGACAGAGAAAGTAAGAGCTGTCGACGATCCAATGTCTTCAGCAGCCACAATGGGCGAATTAAGATTGTAAACACGTGGCCATTTGTAAACAGTGGGAAGTAACTCTGTTCAATAGATCAAATTTTCTGGTTTTGTATTTGTAGCTGTCCTTCTAAGCAGACACAACCTAGTCTATTAAAAGTAACCTTTAAATTTAATGACGACTTTAAGTACCAGTTGACGAAATTTGGGCATACCTTTTGAAAACTGTCCTCACAACTTAAAGTTATTAATAATTGTTGATAAAGCGTATAAAGGATGTTGAAATAACATGTGAATTAGGTTCTGTTTATGTAAAACGTACATATATAAGTTTAAGATCAAATGATATTGTGTATGATTTGTAACGTATAAAAATATAAATGTGAATTAATGAAAATCAAACTAAAACTTTAAGTACATTATGCTAACCATTGCTAATCATGGAGCGGTATGGCTGAATTACAATGTAATCACATGATTGTTAGATAAGGCGCGAGTTAGTTTGAAGTCAGTCCTACCCGTCCGCATAGCTCAACCGGTTAGAGCGCGAGACTTGTAATCTCTACATAGTGGGTTCGATTCCCGGGCTGGCCAACTAAAATTACTAATCAGTCTTTCGGATGAGACTTCAAATCCAGGTCCTGTGTATGAGTGCTTAAACACTTGGCACATTAAAGAACCAGGGGAAGCTTCTGGAATAGGGACATCTTTCTGTATCTGACTCTTGCACTATCCTCCAAAAAAATAAAATAACTAATACTCTTCTGGAGACTCGCCCATATGGGCAACCGGTGGCGAGTATAAATAAACTCAGAAGTCAGTCAGCTGTCGTCATTTATTCAAGAAACATTGCATGGTACTGAATGGTGATTGGCCCCGACAAAATTAAACTTAACTAGTAAAAGCAGGACTTATCCCAGATGATTTTGTTAATGTGCTGGTTGCGCCACCACCACCTTCTTCGTCTAAAGGTAAAAAGAAGAATTAAGCCAGGGAAGGCAAGAGTCTTTACACGTACAGATCTACAGCAATAAATTGAAGCATAGGAAAGAAGAAAACAACATGATATAAAATTAAAGGAAGAAAGAAAACAGCAACGATTAACCAAGATGATAATGAAAGAAAAGGAATTATTTAGAAAAGAAAGAGGAAATGAAGAAGAAAAAAGAACTGAGAGAAAACAAAGTGAAGAAAAACTTAAAATTCAAATGGAAAAAAAAACTAAAGTTACGTAGGAAAGATGAAGCCCAGCACTTATAGACACACAAGACACAATATCAAAAAGATTATTTTTTGAAAAAATTACCACTGATTTTATTTTCTCTTCAGGTATTAATGAAGAAATTTAATTGTCCTAAGATACATTCAAGTAGTTGGAACGCACCATTACGGTCGCCGGGAGTTAGATCGACTGGGGGTCATACATAGTTGATATCGAGGCTAACAACTCGACGTGGCAGTATATGATGGCTATTGTTTTTAAAATACTTAAAAACAGATATTGAGTGTTATAACACAAATGTTAAATAAGCACAGCATATTATACGCAAAAGTAATGGAATTGCCTTCAAAACGTTCAACTTGAAATGTCAAGGTCATGGGTTACTGAGGCTCTTCGTGTTCATGCTAATTTTTTCGTTACATGTAAATTTGTTCTACAAAAGCCATTTTATATTATTTGTGTTCACTATATTTTGCTGGCTGCATAACAATTTGAATATATATAACAACATTTCAATAGTATATGTTTTTGTCAAATGTTATATCAAACTAGATATCATTGTTAAGCTTTTAAAATTTCTTTGATATTATTTTGTCTGAGTAATTTGCAATAAATGTCATTTTTACTGGTTTAGATTTCAATAACATTTTAAGATTTATAAACAGTTCTATATGTTTGCAAGATTGTTTTTAAAAAACCAGAAAATTTGACGACTTAAGGTCCCCATTGACGACATTTTGCTTCATTGTTGACGACTTAAGGGTTCACTTTGTCCTATGGTCGTCAGTGAGGACACCTGTCTGGTTTTCCCGTCTTGTATCATAAATGTTATTTATACAGCATGCGTTAATTTTAATCAAAATGGCCAGAAAAGATGCAAGTTTGATTTGATGACAACAGGGAACCAGTGCATCAATATATTTCGTTGTGGCGGCGCGTTAAGTATTCAAAGTTGACGAGTATAGGGCACTTTACGTTAGACACTTTAGAGTAAAATCCTGAAAAATCTCGAGGGTGACTTTTTTTTAGTTTACAAAAAAGTTTTACTTTTTATTCAACGTCGTTTTGTTAATTCATACCAGGCAAAAGTTCATTTCCATTTTTAATGGGACAGACTTTAGTTGTTATAGGCTTCTTTTTCGGTGATAATCTGTGAAAAGAGATGGAAATATAGAAAAATGGGATGTCTTTTGTTTAAGTTAAGTCCAGCATGATGCAAAACACTAAAAAATGTGTCATCGTTTCATACGCTGGCTTCAGTATGACGTAAATAATCAAATTTTGTCCTTTAAATTCCTACTTTGCATGGCATTCAAGAACTTTTTACGTGTGTAAATGTTTTCATGGTTACAGACTTAAGAAGATCGCAACGATTGTGATGGTATGTGTATATGATTTAGCAGTTCACTTTATTCAATTGTTGTGCAAAATCATCATGTTTTAACACGTGAACAATGGCAATAAGCTTTACGTTTAAAACAAATATTAAAATTATACATTGTTTATAATCTACATATTCGATAGTTTGTACAGAGATAGGAACACACACAATTATAAATCTTATTATGAACCACTTTTAACGAAAAGAAGAAAAACATATCTAAAACATAATACTAATATCAACGAGTATATTTCGTTGGAGGTCGGAAAGATAATATCTTTCAGTAAAAATTTGGTTACAAAATATAGTAGTAATACAAAGGAGTATAGAAATAAAAAAACATACAGATTAACGTATCGAGCTATTTTAGATAGTTATAAACTGTCGGCTTACTAGTGAAAAGGTCAATTTTCAAATAATTATGTCTCGTATTATCATATTTCCCTTATAATTGTGCTTTAAATAAAAGATAAATAATTATTGATAGTTTGAAATAGAACAAAAGAATTAAACTTTTATCTAGACATAAACCAATGCCTAATTGGTACATAAACTTGCGAGCAGACATGATACAATATTCAAAGATCTTTTAACTGGACAATGACGGTCGTTCCTGTTAAAGTAAGTACTTGTAGTACACGATCATGCAAAATCTATGCTGAAATTATTAACATAATTATATCATAATAAGAAGTATATTGTTGCAAAAACCCTTACAGAACTGGAAGAGAATTATCCAGATATAGACGAATGCTTGATTGGTACATAAACTTGCGAGTAGACATGCTACAATAATATTCAAGGATCTTTTACATGCGGATGTGAAGATAAAACTGGATAAAAACGATCATGCAAAACGGAGAAATTATAAACATGTCGCAATAAATATAATAAGTCTTTCATTGCATTAACCGTTCCTCAAATGGTACCGAAAGTGGTTGGACTTTGCAACCAGTATAGAGCCAGGCCAGCCAGTAAATCAATGCAATCTAGCAAGACCCTACACAATTGTCAGACAAATTCTGCGAATTCCTTTTGATTTCTCGAATTATTATAGATAAGCCCCATTCAAGAAATTCAGCAGATGATTGGAATATTTATAATGTAGACTTATGTGAGCTTCTGTTACAGTCGACACTTAGCATGCTATTCTTGTTATGTAAAATAACTGAAACTTTTCTGTTTTGTTTCATGAGTTCTACAAGACGGAAACAAAACATTATAAAATATTTTAAAAGATTTTGTTTTTCAGTTTTATCCGGATAAATTGTTGTATATTAGGTAACTATTATACTTACGTTTTGTCATTATTTATTTCTAACAATTAGGGTTTATTTATAACAAACATACTTTATTATACCTTAGATTAAAAGAAATGTTCAATTACATCCTCTATATCTACCGTTTATTTAGGGAGGAAAATACCCATAACGTATATTTATTGAAAAAGGATGTCTTGATTTGTCTATTAGTCACATGACTGTCTAAAGAGAATTGTTAAAATTAAGCAAACAAGATATGTTGCAAAACATGTATGCACCCTATCCGTAGTCAATTATTTATAGGGCCAGGTTATTGTGACTGACATTTGACCTAATGACCAAAAAATTAATAAGGGGTTTCTACTGGTCATAACTAGTCACTTGGTCATTGTGATCGTAAAGGTTGTGTGCAGCAATTTTATGACTAAGTTATCACAAATGTTACCAAATAATTTATGCATATTTTTTTTGAACCATGTAGGCAAATTTGTTATATTACAATGGACCTTGAAATGTGTATACTAAAAGCATTTTAAAAAAACAAACAAAGCAACTACCGTTTTTACGTACAATGTCAATGTGACTTTGACGTTTGATGCTTAGATCAAAAATGATTAAGTACAAGCCATGACCAATGCATCTGTGAAGTTTGAAGGTAAATTGCCCATACGTTGTGGAGATATTGATCAGAAACCATTTTTACCTATAAGGTCAATGTTATCTTAAACTCTAACCCCTTGTCTCTAAAAATCCACTGAGGTCATCTTCTGTCCAAACGCAATGCATTTGTAAAGTATGAAGGTCAATGATCCATGGGTTGTCGTGTTGTCAGAAAGCTGTTTTGACAAAAGGCCATTGTGACCTTAATTATGACACCTGAGACAAAAATCATCAGGGGTTATATATCTATAAATTGGCGAAGACAAATGTACCTATGCAGTCATAGGGTCAATGGCTCATGGGTTGTCAGGTTATTGATCGGAAAACGTTTTTACTGGCAAGGTCAATATAAACTAAACCTTTGACTCCTTGTCCCAAAACCTAATATGGGTCATGAACTTGCCAAAACCAATGCAACTACGACGTTTTTGGGCCAACAGTCCATGTGTTGTCAGGTTATTGATCAGAAACCATTTTTACGTACAAGGTCAATATGACCATGACCTTTGACCTCTTGACCCCAAAATCAATAGTGGTCATCTATTGACCAAGACCAATGCACTTACGAAGTAAGAGAGCCAAGGGCTCATGAGTAGCAAGTTATTGATTGAAAACTCTTTTTTTTCTACAAGGTTATTGTTACCTTGACCTTTGATCCCTTGACCCCATAATCAATAGGAACGTTTTTGGCCAAGACCAATGCACCTATGCAGTTTGAGGGTCAATGGCTTATTGGTTATCAAGTTATTAATCAGAAACAGTTTTAACCTACAAGGTCAATATGACCTTGCTTTTTGACCTCTTGACCCCAAAATCAATAGGTCCTCTATATGCTAACACCAATGCACCTACGACATTTGAGGGCCTACAGCTTATTGGTTGTCAAGATATTGATCGGAAACCGTTTTTAACTACAAGGTCAATATGAACTTGGCCTCTGACCCCTTGACCAAAAAATCAAAAGTGTCATCTACTTGCCAAGACCAATGGAAGTACCAAATTTGAGGCCCAACAGTCCAAGGGTTGACAAGTTATTGATCGAAAACCGTTTTTACCTACAAAGAAATAGGGGTCTTCTACTGGCCATGACCAATCCGAAGTTTCTAGGCCTAAGCGTTCTTTAGTTATTGATGGGAAATCATTTGGTCTACAGACCGACCGACCTACAGACAAATGCAAAGCAATATACCCCCACTTCTTTGAAGAATGGCATAATTATGAATGATCCTATGATTTCGACTATCATGACGTTATCATAATAATTTGATATTTCATTTCCACTCACAGTGGTGATTGTATCATGTTACGTTCTTGTCAGAGCGCAATATTTGCTGCAATTGGCGCTAATCTCTACATAAAGGCCAGGTATGACGTCATTTCATTTTATTATTGTTTTATTTTAAGTAAAAATCTGACATTCATAAAATCCCATGTCGTCAATTCAGTTAAAGTCAATGGATGACGTCATTTAGAAATGGCATATCAGTTAAGAATTATTATACCGGTTACGGCATTTTCTACCCGTGTTATATCAGTTAAAAGTACTCTTGCACTTCGAGCTATTTCATTGAAATTGTTTAAAACTCGTCCTAGAAGAAATTATCAAGCCTGCGACACGATCGATTTAGAACCTGTCATGGAGTCAATTAAACAATTCTATATGGCATTACAAGTATACAATCTTAGATGATATACATTTTGTTGTACATTGTATAAATGTGATGTATTTCAGATCGCCAAAAGTCTTATCTGAGGTAGAAAAATAATTCGAGATGCCGAATGATGGACATTTCACAAACTGAACTTTGCCTGTTCAAGATTACGGCACATCAAAACCTGTGAATATTCTGCTACAAGCGATTGGTAATGGAAAGGAATAACATGTTGTAAACATGTTTCGAATTGACTGAATTGTGAGAAACAAAAACTTATAAAAATATTAACGTCATAATAGATACATTTAACAGATAGTTAAATTATGTAAATGTTTTATTAAATCTTTGCTAAGGTGTGTTTTTTTTATTATTAATTAGTTTTAAAAGTAAGGTGTCTTATACGCACTTTGTAGCATTTCTGTTAGACCAGCGTCAATACAACTGACCTACTTTTTAAAAAAAATAATGATGAACAGTTCTAAAATAAAAATGGAAGGTAGACAAGTCCATGTATAAAAGTAAGCTATTCGGAAAAATGCCCATGCTCTAATTAAATGACCATGTATGTACGTTGTATTAAACTTAAGTTAGGGTAGTTTGTCTTTGATCTTGCATTACAGCGGGTATTGTATTCACATTTTTAACTTGTGTTATTATTTTTTCTTTGTCTGTGTATATATATATATTTGTTGTTGATGGTTACTTGTGTCTATAATTTTGTTTGTGTGCGAACATATTAAATTGTTGTTTTTATAAGAATGATATTACTACGGGATATTCATGTTGGGTGATATGTTTATGTTGGATTTTTAGTTATATTATTTGATGTTATCACATGCTCTTGTTTTATCATTAATTAATTTTATTAAAATATGAGGTATTTCATATTGATAGTTTAAACAAGAGTATACATAGTACTAGTAAATTAAAAAAGCTTCTTTTGAAAATAAATACTTGATAAACAACTTATCATCTTGTTAGTATTAAATCGGCATTTTTAATCAAAAGCACTTTTAAAGTGTGTAAAGCTATATATCTGTTTACAAACTTTGTATTTTCCTATACATACACGAACTCATCCCAAACGATTAAAAATCTGGATAAAGTGTGATCCCTCAGAAGCATTAATCACAACAAAATTACATGAATATTGCAGACTCGGTTTGATTGAATCTGTACATGAGGGATAATGAAAAAAAAGGCAACATCCCTCAAGCCCCCTAGCACCGGTTTGAGCAGTACTAAATTTAATTTTCACTTAATAATTTTGGAATCTTGGAATCAATGATCCCGAAGGACCAAGAAATTGTAACAACACTGAAGTACGGGGCAACTTTTTACAGCTGCCACACATCACTTGACACCAGCTATTGTGAAGTATAAAAATCTGAATAATGTGGTATCCCTTGGAAGCATTAATCACAATAGCAACCGGTGTAAACGTTGAAAATTTTATCCTTTTTACCTGCAAATTCATTTGTGTTAAATAGCAGAGACATTCTAAGTAACAACAACTTTTGAGAATCTACAAAATTGTGGTGAAAACAACATAATTTTACCATTTATAAATTTTATAAAATGATTTCAATATGTATTGCTTTATACCCTTTAACAATATCAAATATAAAATAAGTTTGGATAATAATTTCAATTAATTTGTGGTATTCTTTAAGCTTATAAGGTACGAGAATAACATATTTTTTATCTAGATATTGTCTTCGTCTGAGTATATAAAAGAAGCAACAGTTGACTCAGCTTCGTTGGTCTGGCTACATGTATACCATTGACGTCAATTAAGAACAATCCTTAAAGTTGATAACAATACAACATTTTAAATTAAATTGAGATATCACGCAGTGATGATAATGAAAAATGAAATTAAATAATTACCTTCATGGTCGGTCAATATGGGAAATTAAAAATTTAAGACCCTTATAGTTAATGTTGTCAGCTTTTTATGTTTTTCTTTTACTTGTGTAACAAATCGTGGCTTGTTTATTAAAAGCATTGATTGGGAACTTGGTTCAATTATGTGTTTGACTGAGAGGTCGATGAATTCTAACATGATAGAGGGGCATGGGATAATATCATTATATAAAAGGTTTTTTCGATTATAAAAGCATGACCTTTAAAGAATATAGGATTTTTAATAACGACTAATACTGTAATATTAATGATTCATGCCATGGCAGTTGACTTTAAAGAACATTGACACAGAGATGTCACGTTTTTGAACAAAATTTTATTTTGCTGTCGTCATCAACATTTTAAGAAAGGTAACTGGGACGAAATTATGAACAGAAAAGACATTCATATACATTAAAATCATATACATGTCGTTGAAATATTGAAACAGGTTTTATCTCATTCCTTACACATATTTTTTAATTCTTTCTTGTCCATTAAACAAGATACCCGCAGGGATATAAATCACGCGAACACACTTCGTTTTATTCAGAGTTTTATTCGAACATTTACTAGTGATGCCACGTATTTATTTGAATACTCTGTAAGAAGGACACGCCAAAATACAGAGAAATCCATAATTTCAGTTATGATTACTGCAAAGGTTTATAGATGTAGATTAAAGAAAATATTAGAGAATGATCTATCTTAATGAATAGATAAGTGGCAATTAGTAGAATCATACTGAAGCAAAAGACATAGGACAAAAGTTGACAGTGCGGGTCTATTTGAATTCGTATCTATATCTTTGACTTATTCTTTCCTGAGGTACAAACAACAATGAAGAAAACACTAGTAGCAACGGTGATAAAAATATTAAAAACGACAAAACTGACTATATCAATCATATTGCTCACTTCTTTCCATATCACAGTCCTGTTGATAAGTGGAGAAATTGTTTTCTTATTGTTACCATTATTTACATGTCCTTTCTCTGCCTGCTTAGGATGTTCTTTACTTTTGCTCTCCATTTCCTCTTTTAAGACATCTGTATTTTCTACTTTCCTGCTTGTGTGCCTGTTATATTCTTTGTGATGTATAATGTTTCTTGTCACCGTTTCCAACAACCCATTTGTAGGGCCTGTGTCTTTTCTGTAGTATAACCGTAGACTGTAAATGTTCACAATAGTTATAACAACACTCATCAATAGAATAGTTAACAGATAGAAACTAAACACTGGCATGTGCTTTGATGACTGTGGGAGATTCTCGCCAACAAGACTTAGAAATACCGCGATGGCCAGCAATACTGTTATATTATATGACATACGCTCTCCACTCTCAACCGGAATCAGAAATATAATCACATTCAAGAAAGTCATTGCAATAATTGGCAACACGACATTTGTAAGTACAAAACGTGGCCTTCTTGCCAAATTGATACGGAAAACTACAGTGGCGTTATCATAAAGTTGTTCCATATCTGAACCTATGAGATTCCATGTTCCACTTTCAACAAAGTAGCGTGTAATTACCTCCTTCAGGACTGGATGCAAAGACATTTCCGTTGGTGAATAAATTATTGATGAAAATTGAAAACTACACCAATGATCACCAAAAGGGTAGTTTTCTAAGTTTGCCATACACAGAACAGACAACGTATCTGCTTCAATAACAGTAGCAAGACCATTGTGGTTGAAGCGAATTCTCTGCCAAGACTCACCAAGTTTATCAAATTTGTTTACACTGTTAACAAGGATCAAATCTGGTTTCCAAAAGTTTCCGCTTTCTGTGACAATATCTTTCATACCACCGTGGTCATCAGGATTCCAGTTGACAAACTCATCAGTCCAAGTTTGTGTTAAACCAGCAACGACAGTTAAACTTTCATGAACCTCTTCAAACCTTATAATTGAAACTATATCAAATATTATGTAAACATCTAACCTAGAAGATTGGTTATGTACTGGCCGTATACTCTTCTCGTTGGAGATTGTTTTATTTCTTAGTAATGTCACAGCTTCATCATAAGTTTGACCCAAGAGTATGTCCATGCGCACGAAAAAATATACACATGCACAAGTAAGGAATAAATCCGATTGAAGTTTCATTTTAACTTACACTTGCGAATAACAGATATTCATGCATATAATCGGTGTGCCTCTTTAATATGTTAGAACGTATTTTAAAGTGTTTTACAAAATTACAAAAAAATGTCCTTTTATTTAAACTTGTATTTAAAACGGACCGTGAAAAAATAAATAATTTGAATATTCCTTTGGGCCCATAAAGCAAAACTTTTAATAAGATCCTTTAGCTTATTTTTTATGTGTATATGACACTCTTTTAATTTCTTCTTAAAAATTTCCTAAAAAGGGATTTGTTGAATGTAATTCATTGGAATGTATTAAAAAATAGTTTTTTTAATCATCGCGGTAAAAATATTCATGTGTACTAAAAAATTAATTTCCCTTTTATGTTATAATCACTTACAATTAATGTTCTCTTGATTCTTAATTAACACCAATCAATATTGGCTTTCAGTGGCATCGTACCTTAATGCAGTACTATTTTAGAGATACATAAAAAGCTTAATTACTCTAAAAATCTATATTATTTAATAAACTCATCAACTTGATTGATTTTACAATAATGGGTAGATATTTCATTCTCAAATTTGTTTTCTCAATAGTTTCAGGTTACCAATTAGTGGAAGCTTTTAATTGATATCTTTCGTCAATTACAAAACAATGTGAAGTATAGCTTAGTCAAACAGAATGCCGCATATTAAACCTTGCCAAGCTAAATATCTTTAATGGACTTGCCAATCTTTTAATCTTAACAAAACCAGTCCGTTTTCATTTTAAAGGAAATTTCTAAAGCAATACTAGTCTGACTAAACAACGCGAACCATTAATCTTTGTCTGCACTAGTTGTGGAAATTGTAATTACTTTTATGTATGAAACTTGATGATACAAAGTGATAATATCAGCTTAAGCGTTTAGGCGTTTACTATTTATTTTTACACAATACGTCACAGTATTTTTGCAATAACATTTATATCTGGCCCCTTTTTCAAACAATTAGTCATTCAATCTCATTCGCGCATGCTCAGTAGACTATGTGCATATACCTAGCTAGCACACTGAAAAAAAGACTAAAAATACATAGTAATCATCACGAAAAATGACTTGAATACATAAAAAATTATTAAGAAACATTCAGTGAATTACCGAATTAAAATTTATAGGTGGACTTTTGGCAGATAATACTAATCTTTTAAGGACACGAATGGGGACATGACCGGGGTCCGTTCTCACAGTGCCTTGTGGATGGACCTTTATAAAGAATGCATACATACAGAAGTCAAGCATAAGTTTCCAGTGTTTATATGTTAATAACTAAATGGTTTTGTATAGCAACACACTGGTCCTTTTATATAAGGACTTGAAGCCACATGCCATCTTAACAACAAATAGGAAACATGTGGACGTGTGCTGGTCGCAAACGCACTATGTTGGTTTTGTCATGGCACGGCTGATTAATGTTTTCCGGTAAAAACAGGTCCATAAACATTAAACAATTAGATTTATTTTATCTAATTTTATTGAACAATTTATTTTCATTTTTTTCTATTCTTGTCTTTTTTTCTTTCTTTTTTTTTTCATAAATCTTTTTTTAACACCTGTAAGCAAATTAACGTTATTTTCTTAATAATAGTAGAAAAGTAGAAAACTGAGGGTTTATTGGCGACGCCGGTGAGCGGCGTCGTCTATTATGGAACGCTTTTTATTTTTGCCTATGGAAGGAGCTGTTATTATTAGCAGTTAATTTCATGTTGTGTTAATTATATTTATTTTGATTCGTAAAAATCAAGTAAACAAATATGTTGTTATATTTGTATTTAATAACTTTATATAAAAAGCATGTGCATTGTGATATTATTTTCACGAAATTGCAGGCTCTGATTAACAGCTTGTCCCTTTGTTTTATTGACAATGCTAAAACCCGGATTTCGAATATCGTTGTGGTCTACATTGATGTTCATTCATTTATATATTTTCAAAACTTTCCTACAAGAAGAAAGTTCACCTGCAAATGAGTATTAGGATAGGTAATGGACTGTTGTAAACGATTATCCTATTGATTTTATCCATATTACGTTTATCTGTTGAACAGAATGGTTGTTTTTACAAAGTGTACCAGTATCCGGATGTTGACAGCTATCCGATTTTCTGCAATTACTGCTGTCACATGGCCATCTACTTTTTTATGAATACTTTACCATTAATTTGCATGGCATTATATAAATTAAAATGAGCTTGCAACATTTCTTAATTTTGATGTTTAGGGTGTTCTTTTGGGTTTCATGTTTTCTTTATTTCAAGGGGAAGTAACTCATGTTTACTTAATTATTTGTTCTTTTCTGTCTATCTTAGGTATTACTTACAATTTTTGTTTTATAAAATTTACCAGTTGTAAGGTCATCAAAAGCAAAGAGGCCCTGATGAGTGAATATTGATATATATATATACTTTTACTGGCTTTATATACCCAATATTTCATATTTATTTAATAGAAACTTGGAATTATGAATGTTATGTGCATACATTTATATCTTAGTATATTGGTATGATGAGACTTACAATATTTCTGAATTTAAAGAGTTGCAGTTATGTCATTATTATTAAAGGGATGAGACTTTCATTTAAAGTTATAAATGATAATACATGTATTGATTGAAAATGTCCTGAAACTTGGATCAAGCAATATAATTGATAAAGCCTCAAAAAATCATGTTCTGAATAGTTATTCTAATTTTTTTCTAACATGTGCATAGTTTGAAAAGGACAGCTTCTGCCTTATCTGTTTGTAATGGAGGGACACCGGTCTCAACCTCCAGGTCTCCTGAGTCAACCCGACAACAGACTTTTCATAGAGTAGATTGATACTTGTCCTTGAATGAATTTGTACACTAAATTTTATAGTGGGTGATTTGTGCCACATGAAAACCAACCAAGTACAAAAAGTAACCGTGCGCCAGATGAAAACATGAAAATACAATCTACCACAAAGTGGTTCGTTTGTTGCATTTTCATGTTTTCGCCCGGTGCCCTTGATGTAAAATACAAATCAGCCTTCATAAAATTTCTTATAGATATTGTACATGTATTAGCACAGTTATATTCACTTTCAAATTGACCTGTTATAAATAATGGCATAACCAATAACTGTCTTAGCCCTTTTTAGTAAAAATAATTATACAATAATAATTATATAAATTGTTATTTTAATTAAGACTATGAGTATGTAAGGTTTTTTTCTCTTATTTATTAATTAAGAATTAATTATCTGTTAATTTAAAAATCTAAATATCTGTCACGGTTTAGAACTGTTCACTATTTAGGGGAGAAAATGTGTAAGCGGCCAGATAGCTCAATCGCTACAGCCGCGGTACATTATTCTGTGGGTCACAGGTTTGAGTTCTGGTCAAGCTGAAAGTTTTTCTCATCCTGTTACTGCAAATAACCATTAGTTTAATTTACTATGCTCTGTAATAATAAAACATCAGAAATTCAAGTACATGAATCAATATAGTGGGGAAAAAGGTTTAGGTTTAGAACTGTTTCATTATTATAGAGAAAATGTGTAGCCGGCCGGATAGCTCAGTTGGTCTTTTGAAAGTCATGGGTTCGAGTCATGGTCAGGCAGTTTCAGTCAGGGTTTAGAAGTGGTTTTTCAACTGACACATGTTTGATTCATTTAATAGATTGCATTTAATTTGAAATGGACAAAGGCAGTATTGCGTGATACTTTTAAATCTACAAAAAGCATTTGGTACAGTTGATCACACTATCAAATCAAATCAAATCAAAATTTATTTATTGTCGGTATACATATATAACATTTTACAAAACATAAGCTATGTATAGCTTTTGACCGACATACATGCATAATGATATAAACATAAAACTCATAAAAGAAGCACATTAAGAATTAAACTTTGAAAGACAAATGGTAAAAGATAAGTTAAATTACTATAATATGGGATGTAGACACTAAATGTTATAATTTAAAATAAAATAATAATAATTAATAAATAGTAATGATATGCTAAGGATATGCTTAAAAGTTCTATGCTGTATCATAAGTGAATAAAATGATATATATCTAAATAAAATGCGGAGTATATTAGCACATACATAAAATAAGATTACATTAAAAGTGGGTGGATACTGCTGATCTTGACCCAGGCCTAGTCTGGACTGCTATAAAAGAAAGGACATACGATATTGAAAATGAAAAGGATCACAAAACTGTTACCACTAATTAGGTTTTATAAATAAAAATCCCCAATTCAAAATTTGTAAGAAGTAATCAGCAGCTTCCTCAATAAGCAAACTTCGCAAAAAGCTGACAATAAGCAAACAAAAATTCAAGCATACTGGAAAAATAATACATGTACATAATCATTTATGTTGAGAATATTAACAAAATTTAAGCCAAATGTGAAATAAACAGATACATGTAAGTAAGCAGCAAAACAAAAGAAAGCAGGCAAGAAACAAAACTGAAGATGGAGCTAAACTATAATGCAGGTTTATTGACAGAAAGTACATGAGCAACTCTTAAGATTTACTTTACCAGATACAAGGATACCTGAGTCATCATCATATAATGACAGGCACAAGTATCACACCTGGGAAGAAATACTGCACATGAAGAAGTTCTTTTTTCTTCTTCTTCATGGAACTTCAAGCATCTGCCATATGTAATGACATTCTTGCATGGTTCAAGTCTTATCTCTGATAGCAGCTGGTGAATGTGGCTGGTACTCCTTCTCTCTGAATACCTATGGTGCCCCCCTGATGTTTATTTTAGGTCCTCTTTTATGTCTTACCAGATTGATAAAAAAACCTGTGTTCATCTTAAAAGTGTCACAAACCAAAAAAAAAAATGTAAATGATGACCCCCTTTAAAAATATACTTAAAGTTAATAGTATATTTTTAAAGGGGGTCATTATTTACATTTTATTTTTTGGTTTTTGACACTTTTAAGATGAACACAGATTTTTTATTAATCTGGTCATATTTTTTCTTCCCAGGTGTGATACTTGTGCCTGTCATTATATGATGATGACTCAGGTATCCTTGTATCTGGTAAAGTAAATCTTAAGATTGTTTTATTGACTATAAATTGTCTTTGCATCTTGGCAAGACAGAGTCTATTCTTTTTGGTTTAAGTTTCAACATAAACTGGGCCAAGCCTCCAGGTCACATGAAATGGTACTGCTATAAAGTACACGTCTTTTGTTAAGTATTTAGGTGCAAACCTGGATCAAATTCTTTTGGCGTCGCCCTTTGATGCTTTGCATCAATGCTTTTCTTGTATAATTTCAAATACTTTTGTGTGGGGGGAGGTGGGGGCAATACTGTAAATTTTGATCATTTATGTACTTAAAATATAATTTAATTGTGTATGACTTTTTGAATCCATTTGATAGTTGAGTTTTTTTTCTAGTTAGTATAAAGAAAAAGCATTTAAACAACCAATATATTCTTATATTTTCTTATTCGGTGCCCTTTACTTTATAAAAGAAAATGTGCGAAAAAATGTATGACGTGCATACTGCTTTTTTTTTGTATTTTTTTGTTTTTTTTTTTTTTTTTTTTTTTTTTTTTTTTTTTTTTTTTTTTGTTGTTGTTGTTTCTAATTCTGTATGAAGATAAAATAATGTACTTATAATAGAGATATAATAATGTACTTCTAATCCATATATATTACATCACAGGTGACATTTAAAAATGACTTTTTTGCATTATTAACAGTGATGGTTTTACAATATCAATATATTTCTTTGAATGGTAATTTTATTAAAGACTCTTTAAGCCTTAGAAATGAATAAACAAATGTATATTATTGTCTTTTTAAGAATAGGCAATAATGGGCAATAATGCGCCCTCTGCTTCTAAGGGCAATAATGCCACTTTTAGTAGATCAAATTATGCATCAAATAGTGAGACAACGAATTCTGTAACAAATAGTGCAAATAATTCTAATTATCAAGGACATCACAATCAAAATGGTAATCGGCAAAAAAACAATGGAAATAACAGTTCACAACATCATTTTCAGAGAAGAAGAGGTGGTCGTGGAGGAAACCGAGGTCATCATGGAGGAAATCGAGGGCGATTCAATGGAAGAGGCAATAATGGCAGTTACGCATAGGTTTCTGCCGGGTTTTGGAACATTAATGGATGGAACAATAACGTTGAGAGTGATAATCACATACTGAGAAAACATTGTACTTTGTGTTTAGATTTAGATATTTTAGCTTTAGCTGAAACTCATTTAAAAGGAAATTCAATTATAAATATACCAGGTTATATTTGGTTTGGTAACAACCGCAAAAAACTACATATAAATGCTAAAACGGGTTCGGGGGGTGTTGGTTTTTTAATAAAAGAGCAATTGATGGTCGATTTTGATGTAACAGCTGTTGATAATAATTGTGATGGAATTTTATGGCTCAGATTTGAACATAAATATGCAAGATATGTTTTTCACACTTGTGTTTGTTACTTACCACCAAACAATTCATCTAGACAAATAGATGTCAATGATTATTTTGATCATTTGTTATCTAGTATATATGTGTACCAAAATGAAGGTTTAATATTTTTATGTGGAGATTTTAATGCACGTATTGGAGATAATAATGATTTTATTGAAGGTATAGATGTTATACCTGAAAGGGAAGTTGTAGATTTTACATCAAATATGTATGGCGAGAAACTAATTCAGTTTCTGATAGATAGCAGCATGTGTGTTCTAAATGGGAGAAATACCATACAAAATGATTACACATCAATTTCTACAAAGGGTTGTGCAGTGGTAGATTATTGTATAGTTAGTCAAGAATTTTTAAATATTTTTAAGGATTTTAATGTTTTAAGAGCTACACAAATAGTTACAGATGTTAGTAAAACAACTGGTTTATCGCCAAGTTCAATTCCAGACCATTCAATTATATCTTGGACACTTGATTTGTCTAGCTTGATACCTTCTAATTTGTCAGGCAACATGGGTAATGTTAATTACCTTGATAGTTATAATAGTATATCCTCATCTAGTTATGATAAATTTGATGTTAGACAGGTACCGGAAAATTTTTTAAGCGAAGACATTGTTATACATGATATTCATAGTACTATTTTTAAACTAGAACAGAGTTTACAATCTCAGAATGATATAGATAATGTTTATTCAGATTTATGTAGTATATTAAGACAGGAAATGTACGATATTTTAAATTATAAATCTGTTAAAGTCTGTTCTAATGGTACTTCAAATAAAAAACGGCAACTTGGTAAACCCTGGTGGAACGACAACCTATCCCGTCTATGGAATTCTATGTGTGAGAAAGAAAATAACTGGTTAAAATGTAAACAAGCTTCTGTTAAAAAAGTTTTTAAAACAGCCTTTATTTTGGCACGGAAAGATTTTAATCGTGAGGTCCAAAAGAGTAAACGTTTACATTGGATTGATTTCCAAAAGAATTTGGTGTCCAATTGTAATAACAACCAACAAGAATTTTGGAAAACTATAGGTAGGGTAGGCGTCGCTCAGGCCAAGAAAAGTTTATACCTATGGAGGTTGTTACTGAAAATGGTGATGTTTCTTGTGATGTACATATTGTACTTGAAAAATGGAAGAATGATTTCAGTAACCTTTTTAATAGACCTGATACTGATATTTTACAATCTAATAATCTTCTGGGAAATAATATAGACATGTCAAATAACCAGGTTGAAAATAACGTCTTCCATGAGCTTAATGTTAATATTTCCATTGAAGAAGTCCGTAAGGCAATATGGCAGGCAAAACTTGGTAAAGCTAATGGATTTGATAATATTCCAATTGACATTTTTAGAAACAATTGTTCAGTTTCATTTTTACATATTCTATATAATATTTGTTTCAAAAAAGGAATTGTGCCTTCAGATTGGGGAAAAGTGATAATAACTCCCATACCCAAATCTAGCACGAATGACCCTCGAGACCCTTTATCATATAGAGGAATAGCACTTTCTTACTCCATGTATAAATTATATTCTTCGATTTTGAATAACAGGCTTTCATCCTATTCGGAATCTAATAATATTTTAGCAGATGAGCAAAATGGTTTCAGAAAACATAGGAGCACTGTTGACCATATCTCATCCTTGTCCAATATTATTGACACGAGGAAAAAGCATAAATTATCTACCTTTTGCGCCTTTATTGACTTTCGTAAAGATTATGATTTTATTAATAGAAGTCTATTATGGAAAAAACTATTTGAATTAAGTTTGTATTTTATTATATGCTGACGATATTGTGCTCATAGCTGCAAATGAAGCAGACCTTCAATATATGTTAAATGTTTTAGCAGACTGGTGTTCTACCAATACAATGATTGTTAACCCAGAAAAAAGTAATATAGTACATTTTCGTCCACAGTCGGTTGGCAGATCGGATTGTTGCTTTAAATGTGGAGACCACTTTTTAAAGGTGGTTGGTCACTATACATACCTAGGTTTAATGCTCAATGAATTTCTTGACTTTGATTTGACTGCTAAATCTGTTGCTCAAAGTGCCAGCAGAGCCTTAGGACTGCTAATTGCTAAAGCAAAACAAATGGGTGGTATGCCCTATAATGTTTTTAATAAATTATATGACAGCACTGTCTGGCCTATAATTTCATATGCTGCATCAATTTGGGGTACAAAATCTTACACCTGTATAAATGCCGTACAGAATCGTGCAATAAGGTTCTTCCTTGGAGTTGGAAAGTACACTCCCACAGCAGCTTCATATGGTGAAACTGCATGGCGTCCTCCGCATGTAAAGCAATGGCGATCTGTCTCCCAACAGTGGCATAGATTATGCACCATGGATACAAATCGACTGAACTATAAGATTTTATGGCATGTAGAAATAAAAGTAATTCTAGATGTAAAAACTGGCAATTTATGTATAACGCTCACATGTCTAGTTTAGATCTTGATGACTTTTTAATGAATTGTAGTAATATGTCATCTAAAGTGTTTTGTAGCAATGTGGAAGAAAAAACTATGAACATTTATATAGTTAGTTGGAAAAACAGTATTAATAATATGTCTGGTCCAAGTAGAAATGGTCGTAATAAACTAAGATCATATAGAGTTTTCAAACAAGATTATGAAACAGAAATGTATGTATCTACAAGTAATATTCCTGCTAAACACAGATCAGCTCTAGCTAAATTCAGATGTGGTGTTGCGCCTATACGTTTAGAGACGGGGCGATATGAAAATATGCCTGTTAATGCTAGACTATGTCCTATTTGTAAAAATGCAGTTGAAACAGAAAAATATGTCTTATTAGAATGTTCTACATATCAAACCATAAGAAATAGTTTATATGAAGAAGCTGTTAAAATTAATCATGAGTTTCGCAATTGGAATGATGATCAAAAATTTGAATTTGTTCTATCTAATAATAATATTGTTAGAGAAAGTGCCAAAACCTGTTTCTCAATATTAAATATGAGATCGAATCTTCTATACAGTTAGTTTTAAGTGTAGACTGTTACTTTTAATTGCACATGTATATTTACTTAGTTTTAATAACACATTTCTTTTAGTATTTTTAATTTTTGCTCTTTTTAAGCCAATAACTCAATAATATCTGATAATACCAATATACCCCGAAACATTCATGTTATTCATTAACCATATCCTATACATTCATTTTCTTACCTAGTCACATTCCTTACAGTTATTTTTGTGGTCATGTCATGTAGATCTATGTTCCTACTTTGTATATACTTTACATTCTTATTCTTACATGGTCATATCCCATACAAACATGTATTTGGTCACGTCCTATACTTCTATGTTCTTATAATATTCTATGTTCTTACATTGCCATGTCCTTTACAACATATTCTTAGTCACGTCCTAAACATCTATGTTCTTACTTGTTATACATGACCAGGTTACTTACAAACATGTACTTGATAACGGCTTCTTACTTGTAACATTCTTTATAATCATATTCTACATGATTATGTCCCTTACAAATATGTACTTGATCAGATCATATACATTTATGTTCCTACTTGAAATATCCTATACTTCCATGTTCCAATTTGGTCACCTTCCCTATAAACATGTACGTGTACCTAATCATGTCCTGTATATACAAATTCTCACATCATACAATAAATTACATCCTATATATCCATGTTTTTACTTAAACATATCCAGAACATGACTAAGGCATACTATATTCAATCATGAATGTCCCATATATAGATGAAAATATTATATTTTTACTATAATATGTGAATTTTAATTCTCCATTTCAATGGTGTAATTATAACGATTTTACTTGTAATTATGATATTAACATATACAAAGTCTCTTATAACTCTGTAGAGAGTGACAATGTGTCTTCTTTTTAATTATGCATTTTATATATGATATGTTGTATATACTGTATCACATTGATGAGACTATAATAAAGAATAAAATAAAATAATAAATAATAAAATATAATTTATAACGTTTTGAATAATAGATGTTGAGGCATGTTATGTCTTTTTCACCAGCAGACAAAAAATCTAAATGTAAAATAATTTGTCTTAAAAGTAGAAATATGTAATCAAAGTAGTATGAAGACTTCCATAAAACAATACTAGATCGCTATAATTTTACTCATGGCCAAAAAGATAAATGTTGATCACGTGTTTGGCCAATTTGTAACTTTATGGAAACTTTAATATGACACTAAATATAAATGAATCTTCAATACAAAAATGTAAACTTTCTTAGGCCTAATGAACCGTTAAGGTATCAAACTTAAACAGCCAAAAACAAAGGGCCCACTCAGTGCATATATGTGCATGTTTGTCTGGCATTCAGTACCGCTAGAATTCAATTGGTTATGAGTTACTTAATTGTAACACAGCGACATTTTAGTAACGATATATGCATGCATCTTATGAACGGTTCACATATCATGATATGTATGAAGTACAGTATAGCGTACTTTTACGACATATACTTTTTCATATGAAGGCATGGTGGTTCGATGAAATTTCGATATTTTTGGTCCTTAAAGTCTTTGCTAGAAACAAATGTGAATAGCCAATGATATAACGCCGGACCAGTCTACACATGCGTACAGTCTGACAAGACTGACTTCAATCTTGATATCCTCGAAACTTATAATAAACATTTACCAAAATTGAAGCTGGACAAGTTCCACTTAAAGAATAAAGCAGCGTTGTTACACCATAGGCTTTTCGAATAGGGTACCAAAGTTGAGTTCTGTTCGCTGAATTGCAAAATATATTAAATTATTGCGCACTTTACGGCGGAAAGCATGCGCAACGCTGTAAAGTTCAACATGATTATATAAAGGAGGATGACAACGGCAAGGAAAGGTAAAATGTAAGGAGGCAATTCATCCCGTATTGTTTCCCTATGGCCAGATGGTTCACAGTAGTTTATACTTTTGGATTATTTTATCAGATTTTGATCAAACAACTTATCTTCTTAATTTGAGTCATCTTGATACAATAGGAATAACCAATGGTTTAAATAAGTTTCAAAGAATGTTTTTTTATATTGAGAATTGAATCAGGACTGACAAAAGACGTGCAGACAAAAACAAAAAGATGTTAACAATGCGAAAGCGGAGATTGTGTATAAATATGATGACATTTTAAACGCTAAAAATATACAATGACTCACCTTTTTATAGAATTAGTATTGTTTTTATGCATAAAACTTTAACAGTACATTTACGTTACATCAGCGTACTTTTAAAGTGTTCTAAAATTCGTGCATGCGCACAAAAAGTACTTTACCTCTTAAAATGAAATAATGTACGATACGACTTTTGTCCGCTTTAACAATATACGGAAATTGTGGCGCCACACTATTAAACTAATAGTGATGAGTGCGAGATTTGCTTGGGTCACAACCATGCAATGACACCAGCACTTGTTAGTTTTACCCTTGCCGGAAATTTCATCTGGCATGGGGGGTGCCAGATGAGTCGCGTTAAAATGACGTCGTTTTAGAAGGGAAATATGTGCTTAGGATGACGTCATTTCGCCGTTGTTATTTAAGTTGTAAGTTCATACGCTATTGTAAGAAAATATTTATGGATGAAATGACTTTAATTTCCATGAACATATATCATATTGAGGTAAACCATTTTAAATATGAAATAATATGGCTGAATATGCAAGAAAAAATATTTTTCATTTGTTTGCGGTTCGGATCGGAATATCCGTCCCTCGGGAACCCGCCCATGGGCGGTAACTCGGCAAGCCTCGTTTCCGCCCAAAGGGCGGGTCCCCTCGGGACGGATATTTCGGTCCGAACCGCAACTTATGACAGATATTATTATTCCAGGGAGCGAACTCAAAAGCGAGTGATATAAGTTACAATATATTTTAACAATCGAATTTAAACATAATAAATACTCAAGAGAGTACATAACGTAAGTTTTCGTCAAAACTCATCTAAAACATTTAAAACGAAAGATTTATTTTCAAGCAAGGGGACTGTGCGTAGCCTAGTGTGACTTCGAGTGTAACTGTCAAGTTACAGACATGTTTCCATGTACAGTATTAATTGTAAACATTTTGACAGATTTTATGGCCCGATTATAACGGAAATAAGAAAATATAACCAAACAGTTGATATATAGCGTTATAGTGTCTAAAGACCGTGGCCGAGTCGTTAAGGTCGTTGACTTCAAAACACTTGCCCCTCGTCGCTATGAGTTCGAATCCCGACAGGGACCTTTTATTACTTCATGTGAGGAAGCTATAATGCTAGCTTACGGGACGTCGGTGATTCTACTCAGGTAATCGTTTCGTGCCTGAAATAATGTACGGAAGGGCACCTGAGGTCTTCCTCCACAAGTAAAGCTTGAATGTCAATATATGACCTAGACTGTGTTGTAACGACGAAACCCCCCCCCCAAAAAAAAATATATATATATATATATAAAGTATTTTTGATACTGGATTATTGTGGCGAGAAATAATCATTTTTTCCGTATATATGCAGCGAAATTAAGCGGAAATTCAAATGCAATAATTAAAGTTGTCTCCCTTTTCTACATTTTCTGAGGGTAAAAGGCCAACTCGGCCCTAAACCTAAACTATTTAATAAAGTGTCACCAAATTGGATTATACTCCCGTCTGTGATTTAGCGACAACTGTCACAGTAAGAGAAGAATTTGCAGCCCGACCGGGACTCAAGTTCAGAACCATCGAAATGCTGTACCGAGGCTGTACCGATGCTTACAAATTAACCCCCATAAGTAAACAGTTTTTCACCGTGACATACACTCCCGCCAATCTAATTTAAATCAGGTTGCTACTCATGGTTAAGCTACTCATGGTTAAGAACATGTTGTTAGCCGTTTAGTTCAACAGACCGGAACCATTTGAGCATTGTTATGGTAAAACTATTCAGGGATCATTCCTGTAAAGTTTCATCAAAATCTATCCGAAAGTAAAGGAGGAGATATGGTTTAAAGTTGTTGCTTTTTCCTCTACTTTTAGCTCTGGCAGTCATTGAATTCAGCACACCGCTACAATTTTAGCAGCTCCAGTATAAAACAGCCCAATGATCTTTTCTATAGTTTTGTTTAATACTGTGTTTCTTTTTCCTATTTTTAGCTCTGGCGGCCATCTTGTTCAGCGAGCATTTTTGAAGGTGACTATCCAATGATCATTCCTGTATAGTTTCATAACTATTGGTGTAGGTCTCAACCCGGTACGGAATTAGACCGGACCCGTTGTAGTCTAGAAAGTTGTTCTTTTAAATTTTAAAGTGGTGCAATTTAAGTAATCTCTAGCTTAATTGGTCATAATTAAATTGTATTTATTTAATCTGTGTAGTATTTTGTGTTATATGGTGACTTTAAAAGTTTTATTTGTGTGTGTATCCTGTAGGACCTTAATTTGTAGGCGGAAGAATATTAAAGATGTATTACCCACCACTTGTCCGGAGTTCTTAAGTGGTGAATTTAAACAGCGTTCCAACAGAATGAAGATTTCTGAAATAATTACATGGCTAACACATTATAATTATTTCGGGCATCATTTTACTTAGATTGTGTTGATGTTTAAAGTTGAAGACTGTATATAATGCAACAAGAACAGTGGAATCAAGAATTAAGCCTAAAATGCGACTGATTTACTATAGAATAGAGTACGAATTTTCACTTTGCCAATACCTGTAGGGATTAAGAAGATGTTATTATAGTAAAAATGATAACGCCGGACGACAAACCAGACTGCAAACACAGGGTTATCACACTGTTTCACCTTACAGACTGAACATGCAGTAGAAGTAATGGACCACTTAACATGCAAGCCGGGTTACAAAAAAAAATAAGCTGTGAAAAATACGTCGAACTAATCCTACATTCGATACATTCCAAAGCCGTGAAAAAGCCTTAGTTAGTCCAATATATTATGAACAAAACAATACAATTTTTGATAATCATTTATTTCCAATTTTCTTTTCCATGTAACAATTGTTAAACACAATAAACAAAAGAAATATATACAATGATTTTTTTTATTTCAGACTTTCTGCAGAAGTCATTTGCTTATATACGATATACATGATCAGGTAAAAACCAAACAGTTTAGAAAATATCATATGCTCTGTAAGAGCTAAATTTCATATAACAAATGAAATTCATTGAATTGATATTCCCTGTCGAATGAGATATATTATTTGATTAATATTTCGTTGTATTATATATTTACATGTACCTTTTTGTTATATTTATAATTTTGCTTTATGAACTGTATTTCTAAACTTAGAAAGTGCCATAATTCAACAACACATCTGTAGAATTTGATGACATTTAGTAAACACTATATGGCCTCATTAATATTTACATTTGTGTCAATTTTGTTTAAAAAGAATCAACATATTTGGTTCTTTTTGAAAAAAAAAGTTAAAAATAGGCCCTTAACTAAAACTTCGATAGATATTATTATGAATGACTTTTCATTTTGAAAAAAGAATCTATACAAAATTAAAGTCCAGCTTATTAGCATCCTTAAAATGCCTCTTTTAAAGAAACTAACAGTTATTACTCAGAAAAATAAACACGATATATGTGATGATCAGTATCTCTAAACTAGTTTATTCATTAATGCTAAGTTTCATTACAATCTAACATTGATCAGTAAATTGTTGATAAAAATTATATTTTAAATGCACTTCCTTAGTAATAAATTGTTTGTTTGATTATTTGGGGTTTACATCACATCGACACAGTAAAGGTCAGCTTTAGTGGTAGAGGCTGACCTCAGGTGCCCTTCCGTGCATTATTTCAGGCAGAACGGGTACCTGAGTAGAACTACCGACGTTCCGTAAGCTTGCTGGATAGCTTCCTCACATTAAAGAATCCAAAGTTTCTGTCGGATTCAAACCCACAGCGATGAGGGGCAAGTGACTTGAGTAATAAACGGCCACAACAGAATACTCATTAGTAAATTTGATGCCTTTTCTAAATATATACATTCTTTCTTAAATATTTAATACATTATAAACGAACGTCCAGTACCATTTTCGTTTGATTTTTAATCATGATTTAGATAATGAAATCCTAAAATAGTTCAAGGTTTCTATACTCTCTGAATATAAGCAGTAAACTACATGTACATGTATATACATGTTAAACATGTACCCTTAAAAGTAAATATAAAAAACACACAAGGAAAACACCTCAAATATATTCAAGCGAAGATTACATGCAAAAATGCCGCAATGAACTAAAGGATAAAGAAAACATTGGAGACAAAAATCTGTTTTTACATGAATCTACATCCTCAAAATTAACCAAAAAACTTTTCATAGTCGGTTTTTATCTTCGTTGTAAAAATGTTAATTTAGTCACCATTTTATTTCTTCCCATTTCCAATAGCTTGTATAATAAGATTCTTATCAAAGCCAGGTTTTGATGGGCCGTATTCTATAGCAGGCCCAAATGTAAAAGGTTTAACGTAAGTTATGTCGACTTTTTGTATTTCGGGTACAATTTTTTGGCGATCTGAAATAAATAATATCAATATATTTGTCTATGTATGATCTTATATAAGATGTCATTCACGGTTATTGACTTTTTAAGTGAAGTCTTTATGAAATAACTAGGAATATAAGATTCTTTTATCGCCATAGTATGGTTAAGCAATTAAGCCAGAAAACGCCCGAATTGCTCATGTCATCGTTTTCAAGCGCTTTGCTAACAACGTAACATTTGAATTACAATGAAGTGATGACGAGTTTGGTTTATAAGTTGACTAATAAGACATCGATCACCGTACTTGATAGTGTCAGATGCGATGTCTTGCTTGATTGAGTAGGAATCTATAAGTTGTTAGACAAAGCCTCTAATACATTCCTGGAACCAACCAATGAGTAAAGTGTCTTGCTCTCTTACTCAAGGCGACAACGGCTTTCCCTTGATTTGGTTTGAACCCACACGACCACCAATCCTTAGATTAATATTCCGACTCGATAACCACTTGGAGAAGCCAGTCTTTAAGAAATGATAAATGTTTTACCTGAGCTTAAAGTAGAGAATTGTGCCCATTACAGCTAAAGTTGCAACAACAAGAACGCAACATGACACAATCACCACTGTAAATAGAGATGAAATAACAAGTTATTACAATAACGTCATTGGAGTAGACAACATAATGTATTAAAATTGTGCAAAATGTACTTTAACATATATCGTAGACGCGGTTATTTAAAGCGGTCGTTTAACGGATACTAAAACGCGGGCATATAACAGATACCGTAGACATCTAAGGCTACAAAACTGGTAAACGAGTTATTAACTACTTTAAAGTATCTAACTACTTCAAAAAGCAATTCCGGTATAAGAATATTTGAAAATCTAGTCTAGCATTCAGAAACTGGTAAAAATGGTCAATTCTCCAATTACTTAAAAATCTTGAACCAAAGTACTTTAAAACCTATGGCGATGATGTTGCAGGTTACCCTCCTGATTACGGCAGGAAGCATCTTTGAATAGAGCCCAGTTCATTCAACGCATCGTTCCTGTGCAGGCAGTCAATCAGTTTATCACTACTAGCTGCCTTCTTTCTCGCAAGGAAATGATAACTTCTGTACATGCCAGAGCAGAGGTACAGTGAAAGCATTCCATGATCAATCACAGCGAAAGTGACGGAATCGAGCTCGGATCGCTTGAATTTTTATCTATTGAGGTGACCGTCCTGGTTTGTTTTTTTAAACCTTGTCTTATATCAAATACTTGAAAACCGAGTTTAGTACCCAATTACTTGAAGTTCTAGTCTTACATCCAAATACATGAAAATCTAGTCTAGCATCCACTTACATGAATATGTAATCAAGTATTGATTTATTTTAAATTCCACATTTTACTAAAATTACGTAAACATCTAGTCTTGTGCTACATAAGTTATAGGATATTTTTTTATAGGATAATTATTGTCGGTACATTATTAAAGTAATCAATGTATCTTAAAATGATTAAGATTTCTTAAGAAAAATCTTTATTTACCTAATATGCGATTATCTAATCCGGACGAAACTGAAAAGATAAAAAACCTGTTTTTAAAAAACTAAAATGCATTTTTCTTTTACTTTAAGCAGCATGGTGAATAAGTATCATACATTTAACACACATTTCAACGTTCTCGCAACTACAACATTACTTTTAAACATATTGATTCTAAAAAATGAATGTAAAATACTTACAGAAATACCTCACCGTTGTCATAACTTAAAACAAACTTTAAATGATATATTTTCATAATATGTAAATAAGTGATAATGGGTTTGGTGCTGACATGCGCTATAAGAACTTACTTTGACAGGAACGACCGTCATTATCCAGATCAAAACCATATTTACATCCGCATGTAAACGATCCTTGATTATTTGAGCATGTCTGCTCGCAAGTTGACGTACCAATTAAGCATTCGTCTATATCTGAAGAAGGGCAACTTATCATTTCTTTTTCAATCCATCAATAGTTTATGTAGGTAAATTACGCTATAAAAACTACATGTATTAAACAATCCCTTTTTATACTTAAGTGATGATTGAAAAACGGGTGAAGAATCCTGATAATTTCGGATTATTTTCTTTTTTTATATCATTAGTGGTATTACATTCATATCTTTGACTGAGAGATGTTTCTCGACCTTAAACACAACCTACTAGATGACAAACAAAGATTTTTAAAATATGACCGTTATCAAGTTAAAAAAACAACAATTATTTAGTAAGTCAAAAGTTATTCATAAAAGAACGAAATGCCATAAAAAGTTACCATAACAATTCCTGCGATCTTCGTCGAGTCTGTAACCATGGAAACAATTACATATATAAGACCCAACAAAGTTTTCACAAATATGTTCACATCCGCCATTCTCCGTTTGACATTCATCGTCATCTAAAACATATTCGAACAAATGAAGATCATTTCATACATCCTCTCGAATATCTAAAATACATTCTTAAATATCTATTTTACAGTAAATAAAGGAATGTTCTATGCAACTACAATAGGCTGAAACATGTTACAATAACCATAACAATTATACATATACACGTAGAAGACAAGTAAATGACAACATGGAACATTCAAATTTAAAAATGCAAATGTGTATGCAAAATAATGAAATAAATGAATAAATACAAAACTTATTATGTCAGAATGTTATCAAACATATACAAGTTATACAATTCTTGTCATTGTTTTTGATATCAATTAATGCTTAAGTGTCGAACCCCTCCCCATCTTCTAAAAAAGTGTAAAAAGAGCATCCATTTTAATGTTAATATATTTATCGAAAGCGTGTGTGAAATTAAAATAATTCCAACTGGCCGAATATTGAATGCAGATTTATACAATGTGTAGAGGAAAGCCTCCCATATACCATCTGTATTTAGTTACAAGCAAGCAATTTGGTAAAATATACCGATGCAAATTTGAGGGCTTTTATTTGCGTCATATAAAATTTGTCTATTATTTGCAGCTTTTCATCAATCTATATTAATAATGATGTTATTATGTAAACCGTTAAATTTATAGAAATTACCGTATGTAACGACTTGAAGATAGGCGTTTGCTGACGTTAGATTAGCAACAACGTTTCCAACCTCACACCTATAAACGCCGCTGTCGTTCACTGTCACATTATTAATCACCAATTGCATCTCTGTTTCATTTGGTAATAGGTTGTCTTCCATAAACCATTTTATATTAGGAAACGGGGATCCGGTAACATTGCATGTTATGTACACATCTGTCCCAATCAGTACCGTTTGATTTTTCAACTCCGTTAGAAATATAGGTGCTTCTGAGCAGAATGGATTAGTTTCGTTGATAAATGTTATGCTTGACATGACACTGTCCATTGCAGCTGCTAATTCTTCAATCAATGACGACTGGTTTTGGAATAATTCTATTAAAATGTATTCTAAATCAAGAATGGCTTTTCGAATGTTGTCTACATTTGGAATATCTTCATCTTCAAATGAAGTATATAATTCGGAAATGGCATATAGGACGCAGTCTTTGAATCCATTACATTGTGAAGCATTGAAATACTCGCTTGAAATGTTTGACATTTCATCCAACCAAATTTCTAGAAAATTTATTGACTCTATTGACTTTTTTTCTGCATTCATTGACTCCATTGCCATTGAAGCTGACGAATTTATTTCCCTGAGAAGCGGATCATCAGCAAGGGCAGCTTTTGATTCATTTAATGCTCTATTCAAGTCATCTTCTGTCATGTTATAATCTCGTTCTGCATATTCTTTACTTATTCCTGCATTATCTAATGTCATATTTTCCGCAAGGCCTTCGATTGTAAACTGTTGAAGCTGATCGTTAAGAATGGCTAATTCATCCATGTACTTTCTGGATTCATTCACAACTTCATTCAATGATCCTAACGCATCGTTCATAAATTTCATTACATGAGTGGTCGTTTTACATTTTTCTTTGAAAATTATTGACCTACTTTCATAATCAGTATTACTATGATTATTAAATCCAAGAATTTCATCAACAATATCTATGAATTCATTGCTTTCATTTGAAAACTGATAGGTACCGTTGTCAAAATTAGCTTCTCTGATTTTTCTAATATATGCGTGCATTTTAGCAGACGCTTTAAATTCTAGCTCTCTACGTCTTCTTCCGATACCACCAATCAATTTACTTAGCATGTCAATTGTTGCTCTTGCCGCATTCCATAAACTTTGCACTATATTTTTAAAGTTTATTCTTATTGTGATAGTTTTCCAACCTAATCGGAAAGCATTTACGTCGCAAAAAATATCAAATACCGGTAGGTCATGGGTCGACAATTCCACATTGAAGCCACAATTTCTGACGTCAAGCAAATTTTTCAGTCCAAAATCTATTACAAACTCGAGAATTTTAGCAGCAACACCGATAGCGACTTTAACTCCCTCAAGAACTGCCTTTGCTGCTTCAAGAACACCTTTTGAAAATTCTAATCCTAATTTGGCAACATCAAGCAAACCAACAGCAACATCCAACACGACACGTGACTTATCAACAACAAACTGGGCTACTGATACCGCTGCTTTTGCTACATCAAATGCAAGCATAGGAACTCTTACAAATATCTTGGCTGCCTCCAAAGCTAAATAAGCAGCTCCTCGTATTATTCTGCACGCCAAGTTTGCAGCAACACATATTGGATCTGGAACTTTAATCATGCAGCTTGTAAATCTACAGCACGGATATGGAATCTTAACCCATCCAACCTTTTTTCGGCAAATTCTACATTTTACTCCTGGTATACAAAACTTTCTACAAGATCGAATTTTACAAAGATTATCGACCTTCCTCTGAGCAGCACTGAGTTTCCTTAATGCTTCTTCAAATGGTCTCTTGGCATCATCTAGCTTGTCCTTTGCTCTTTCTAGTGCGGCAACAGCTCTATCAAATTTTTCATTTGCACCTTTTACAATTGATTTCTTTTCTTCAAGCCAGTCTTGAGCTTTTGAAAGTCCTCCTTGTGCAGCTTTGAGGCCTTCTTGTGCTTGGCTTAAGCGTTTTGTCGCCATATCTGCAATCTTGTTAACTACTTTTTTCAAGGCATCTAAATAACTGTCTTGAAATGATTCGCTTCTGGTCTGAATTTGACGCCTTTTTCTGCTTTTTGCTAGAAAACGACCACTTACTTTGTATACAATGTGATGCCACTCTGATTTCATTTCTGCAGAAATATCTAACTGTGCCAAGAAAATGTCCCAAACATTACCTTCCATATAGAGATATAATCCTTTATTGGTGATAAATAGGTCAGTTGTTGCTTTCATTCCTAAAAACTGAGCATATGTCTCAAGTTGTAGAGCAAATTTATCTTTATCTGCTGACAAAGCGCCACCTATGCCGGCACCAAGATGAATTTTTATGAATACATGAAAAGCAAATTCACGTGATGCCCTTCCTATTAATCTTACAGCTTTTTTGCCTTCAAAATGTTTACTGATAGCTTCAAAACGACTACATTTAAAAAGATGCTCGACAGAATCAACAAATTCTAAATCGAATTCTCCTAATTTAAGACCAAGAAATTGAACATTAGTCGTGTACTTCAACCCGAAACCTGTATATCCGGATTCTTTCGTGTTCTTTATGACCAAAGAATTTGTCACTTTTTCCATGGCATTCTTAAGATTAGTTTTTACAAAATCTATTTCATCTTTTATGATATTTGTAAAATTTTTGAAAGCATTTTGAGCGATAAATTCTGTATCGTCAAAGAATAATTTAATCCTATGTTCCACCTTTTGGTATTCTTGCCATAGCTGTTCAACAAGACGTTTCTTTGCTTTCCAGTCGCCTGATAGAATGTCATCTAATAAATCATTTACAAGTATTTTCATAGTTTCAAAGTTTACTTCAATATCATGTGCAAGCACCAATGTGGTGTTCCTAAATATTATGCCTAAACTTTGAAGTTCTGTTCTGAAACGGACTATAAGACGATCTAATATATCTGTGAAGTTAAGGATATCTTCTTTAATATTGATGTCAACAATCGCTTGTGGGGACTCGTATGTAACGAATCCATAGGCTTCGTGAATATTGGCTACACCCCATTCTGATAACAATGGAACATTCTTAAAAGGATTGATTTCGAGAAGGAAGGAAAAGAAGACTCCTGGAGGGTTGGCGTTTTCCCCACACCAAACTCGTTGAGGACCTATGGTAGAGAAATATATAGTTTAATGTTTGAATATTTTGAAACCGATATTAAACCTAGACTATAACAATGTAAATATTTGATTAAGCATCAAAATGATAAAACGATAAAAATGTTGCAAACGCGAAGTAAGAACCAATTATATTTACAAGTATGATACAACTTTAAATAAGTTTTTATTAAATCTTACGGGGCGTCCGTGGCCGAGTGGTTAAAGTCGTTGACTTCAAACCACTTACCCCTCACCCCTGTGGGTTCGAATCTCGACAGGGACTTTGGATTCTATCATGTGAGGAAGCTATCGAGCTAGGTAACGGAACGTCGGTGGTTCTACTCAGGTGCCTTTTCTTGCCTGAAATCATGCACGGAAGGGTACCTGAGGTCTTCCTCCACCAGTAAAGCTGGAACGTCGCGATATGACCTATACTGTGTCGATGTGACGTAAAACCCAATCAAAATAAACAAAAAAAAATCAATCTTAGTCTTCTCTCCGATGTCTTCCATAAATAATCTAGTATATTTAAGTAAAAAGCCGATGCCATCGGATTTAGTTTTGTATTTATAGATTTTACGGTCATTAACCGTTACCTTAAGCTAATTTTCCGAAAGAATTTGAATTCGTTTACTTTGTAACGTGTTTATGCAAACAAATACAAAAGACAAATCTGGAAATGAAGATCTGCCATACCGAGTAAACTTGGCCATTTGTGTTTGGCGCGTAGGTTTTACCGAAAATAACCGAATCAGTTCATACTTTTGGGCGCTGGTCACGAGCCGGCTCCGAGACCTGCTATAGGAATTAGTGTTTTAATTTTTATTTTACTTAACCGTAACATTTAGCACTGATAAGAAAGAAGTTTTACACGCTTAGTTTGGTATATATAGAAAACGAGTTTTTGACCTTGAAGCTTCGGTGAGGTGCGCGTTCTTCGTGATGCTATGAAAAATAAAACATTATGTGTGAACTATTCCGGGAAAATTGAAACAATTTTAAGACCCGCCAATCAAATAATATTTTGAGAAAATATATCCGTTTGTACCTATCATTGTTTTTTGTCAGTCGTCAAAGTAAATTTTCTCTCTGAATGGCGCTGATTATATGCTTAACTTTTGCGGTGATATTGAAAGGTATTTCCATGCAATGGTAATATCAAGATTCATAGTGAAATCATTCTATATTGTATAAAAAAGTAACCTTTACATTTAGAATGCGTCAAAATAATAATCAAATACTTACCACCAACTGATAGATACAGGTTCATTTCGGATGTTATAAGACTTTTTAAGGTAATAGAAAATTCTTTGCCAAAAACTTTAAATTTAATTGCAGGCGATGCTGATAAGGTCATACGTATATAGGTGCTCCATTCGTCCAGAAAAATGGATGTAAGCATCTGTGTGATAAAAACAACAAAAACATAATTGGACATTTATGTGGATAACCGTTGTTTTGCCACTAATTAAAATCGTTAAATATTTTATATGGAAGCTGTGTCAATTTCGGTAGGATCTTCAGCAACAATGTCACATTTAAGCACAAAATTTAACTTTTTCAGAAACAATATACATGTATGATAAATGTAAATTATTTGAATATTATTAGATTCTATAAGGAAGTTTGCGGTTGGTATGAAAACATAATTTTATTTTATAAAAAAAGTAAATGTACTAAAATTCAGAATAGCTCTTTCACGTTTTAGATGTTCTGATCATAAGTTAATGACTGAAGAAGGAACACTGAGAAATAGTGAAAGAAAGCAACGATTTTGTTTAAAATGCAAAATGAATATTGTATAAACTGAATCTCATTTCTACTTGCCTGTTTGAATTACACTGATTAACGAAAAGAATATTTACCAAAATACTACTGCTCTTGGCCAAATATACAAAAGTTTAAAAAGTTAAATAATAACTTGCGAAAGAATGTTATTATATGGAAATTGTCCTGATTTATTTCTTATTATGCAACTTAAGCTAGAAAAACAACTGTAAGCTTATGCAAGCTAATTAAAACCATTTCTTGTAATATTTTGATAGTATCTATTCGAAATTTGGGATATTATGAATGCAATATAACTTTTCTCGTATTGACATGATTTTTTTTGGCATTTGTTTATGTGTTTGTAAGTGTAAACGCCGTTATTGTTCACAGAAATAGACATTATGTTAATGCCTTAATAACATCTTGAATCTTGAAATATTTATAAGGTGATATTACTACTGGTAGATGCTATTTGTATAGACTAGACTGTCTCCTTCCTATTTATATATACTTTGATTTATAAAATCATGAAATCAGTATATCTAACTACTTCAAAACTAACTAATATACTTTTAACAGGGCTTAAAATGTGCATGTAATTTGAAGAAAATTAAATATCACTTTACTTACAATGTCTATATTTGGCATCCCAATGAAAATATCAGCACTTGCATTCACAAATAATTTGCTGTCATTTTTCAGAACGTCGGCCCCAATCCAAAAGTCTCCTCTTTGAAAGACTCTGAAATAATTATTGAGATGATTTTTCATATAAACGATAGCAAGCATAAACACAACAGTGTTTAAAAAAAAACGAGAAATTTCAGCACAGAGAGTAACTTTCCAATATGAAAATATTTGTCAAACGTTATAAAAGTGATTTTTATTGTAAAAGTTTGTTCATCCCAATTCCTAATATCCTTGCATTTCATGAACATTCAGTGCCTAAGTTTTGATACCATAACGAGAAGACGGGGTGGTGTATTAATGCTGTTGATATCGTAATTTATTTATCAAAATGGCATTGAGTGTTAAACAAGACCTGTCAGAAGGACAGCGCGCTCGACAATCTCAGTGCTTTATCAGAAAATGGTAAGTATAGAAGTTATGACAGATTTCATGAAAAACTTGAAAAATAAAAATCGTTCAAAGAATACTTACGGGTACTGAAACATTGCGTCACCGTTCCATAACTGAAGTTCAGTTGAATCTTTATGAACATTTATTCCATTAACTATTGAAATTCCAATACCTCGTGGATGTATCGTCAAGTCATCTTCTTTTTTCAGCAATTTGAACATATTTACAGTTTCGAGGATGCCTCTTGATTCTTCCGGTACCATGAAAAAGATACTGCCGCCGTTACTTTGACAAAGGTCCACGATGAAACAAAACTTTTGACCCGAGAGTATTTTTGGGACGTTTATCTTGTCTCCAAGAATTTCTAAAGAAAACGTTGAACCAAATCTAAACACGCTATAAAGATGGTCATCCAAAACAGGTGCCCCCTCACACCAACTGGTCTGTTCCATGTGTCTGCCATAAATTAAATCGCTCTTCAGGTCTTGGATAGCAAGAACGGATTCCCGCGTGTTTTCAAACTTGATCCAATTTGGTAAAGCCGGGAACAAGTTCAAAAGATACGTTTTTAAGAAGGAACCAGCTGATATAAATTCAAATATGTCCGATTCGACGAGTTCAAATGATTTACAGTCGGCAGGTGTATCTGAATTAGTGATGATATTACCTTCGCTAGAGTTGTGTTTTGTTCCGTAATTGAGAGAAAATTTACCAGATGAAATTGTAACTTCAAGTCCTTGTATTGACAATGGTAATGATAAATCATTCACCTTGATAAAAACAATACCCAAGGTGAAGGACGTTGAAATATCCGTTGTAAGGCTATACCATTCTGAAGTTGATGTAAGCTGGGTTCTATGATCTTTACCATCTGTGCAATGTGCTAGTGGCATTACAAAACAGGCCTTAGGTAATTTACCACCCGAAATTTTAAATCGTTCGAACACAGTGTCTCCGTCATCTGAAAAACAAACCAAAACATACTGGCATATTTAAGATTTTTATAACAGTAAAACAATGATATCATATTGAATATTTTTATGGCAAACATTGTTATTATTTAATTACAACGTCTAGTAACTGTTTTCGCAAAAGAAAATGAAAGACATGAATGAAAAATATACCTCCGAAGCACGAACGTCCGTCTGCTTGTAACTCGCGACCATCATAACATCCACAATGGTACGACCCGACAGTGTTTATACAAGCATCCTGACAACCCCCGTTATGAATTGAACATTCATTAACATCTATAAATAGAAAGATAATAAAAATATGTATTGTCATTTTAATTTCAACCTCGTAATTTGTTTGTGAGGATATATCAATTAATATTTAGAAATAATTACTCTGACATTTGAAAATATGTTTATCAACTTCCCCATTTATACGTGTTAAACATCTAATTATTGTCTTTTTTCTGGTAAAATTCGTTCATGTTATCACAATAAACATTATTTCTTATTTGATGTTTTCATATTCATAAATGCATAAATAAAGTACCATGTTCTGTAACATATGTGTATAATAAGAAAACCAGCAAACCTTGTTCGCAGTGCGTTGATGTAAAGCCTTCTGCGCAAATACAACTATATTTGTTCAAACTATCTCGGCATGTGCCGCCATTTTGGCAAATAATTCCTTTACAGTCGTTGATATCTATAAATATATAGGATAGTTTTAAATATATCTGTTGCTTATATCTGAATATATCGATGCCATAACTTTAACTTCGTTGTGTTGCTTTTGTTTTAGCTTGTAACTTATTTTATTTCGGCGGGTTTTTATGTCGCCAACAGCTTGTGTGTCTCACAACTTATGTGACTGTACTGTGAATAAATTGATACCGCTTAATCGGTCAAATGAAGTCCCCTCTTTAACGTTTGGAACTGATGCTTTGGATTCATTTCGAATCAACGGTAGCACAGTGTATATAGACTAATTAGCGTTAAATCCCACATAATTGCCAAATACAAAAATGTATTGTGTGGAATTTGTATCAGTACATGCTTTCTAGCTGTAATATCATGAAGGAAGAAAGAAAGCATAATACATACATATTTTTTTTTCGAGAAAACAACAACAGATTTTGTCTAATGTACATTATTTACGTACCTGTACATGTTTTTTGGTCAGCCTGCAACTCAAAACCAGAATTACAACTACATTTAAATGATCCTGGGGTGTTAACGCAATTCTGGGAACAGCCATCGACATTCTGTTTACATTCATCTACGTCTGAAATACAATATACGTATCACTATTTAGTCGTAAAATATATTTAATACATCAATGTAGATTAACATTACATTTCTATTAAAGTCTTTAAGTATGATAAATTGTAGTCTTTCGTTATTGCGTTTTTGCCCTATGTTAATGCACTTGCTTCTTTTACTCCCGATACCAAGATATCAGGGTACCCTCATCTTATATTTACACAATCAACGACTTGATTACGGAATGTTTATCCACCTTTCAAAAATTATTTTATTCGTTTATGCAAATTCGACAACTTTTCAGCAAATTAGACTTTCTTATAGTCAAGCGTTATTTATTGTTCAGAACAGAGTCAAACGTAAATAGCAAGTTCAGAACCGTAACTATTTCTATTTATATTCGCATATCACGACATTTTGTGGTGAAATACCTGAGCATGCGTGCCCGTCTGTTGCAAATACATAGCCTGAATTACATTCACATGTGTAGAAACCAGGCGTGTTCACACACACTTGTTCACATGACCCATTACTGGTACTGCACTCATCAACATCTGAAAATGAATAAAATACTAGAACAACCTTATAAAGAAACACATTCAAAGTTGTATTGAAGATTATTCATGAACTAGATAGATTAATTAATTTAAGTTTTGTTCTTCTCTTCTTAATTTGATCTAAACTTTAATCAAGAGAAATAAAGGTTTCTATAATTACCTTTGCAAGTTGTACCGTCTGCTGCAAGCACGTAGCCTTTCTCGCATGAACAGTGGAATGACCCGACATTATTTGTACAGTAAACTTGACAATGTGCCGTGCCGTCAGTGCATTCGTCGATGTCTGTTATAAATGAGATAGAAAAAAACGTACTTGTAAACTTACGCAAACTTTTAAATAGTCACGAAATCTGGCGAGATTTTGGGTTGGTATATGGCCGACTTCTTGATCAGCTGAAGTCGAGTTACCAACTCACATGTAGTCAATTTTGATATAATGAATAAAATTGTTCGCGTTGTAATACTTAGAAGAAGAAAAGGGAATGCATGCAAGTGTGATCTAATGCGGAGACATTAATTTCATCAGCGGAGGAACTTTTCAAAACGAGGCAATTTTTTATTTGAGAGTGTTCGAAAACTGTTAAAAGTCATTTCGGCATATTGACGTGAGTGAATATATAAAAGTTTTAATATGAATGAATAAAACTATTAATGTTCTAATTTTAGATGACATTTCACAGTCTTATATGTCATCGTGACTGATATATACTTGTGATTTTTGTTTTTAAAAAGTTGTTCCGGTTAGGTGGTTTCCTGCTTACATTTGTTAGTGCATGATGGAACGGGAAACAAGTCTAGGTTTCCGCTGCAATCGTGACAATTCGGGCGATTCCCTCATACTGCGGAATCAGACGAAGTGATATTACGGAAATCTAAGCTATTTTTTAGTTACTTCGGTAATCCCAGTTTGTTATAAATAGGATTTCTATTTTTACTTGATTCATCGATTGAAAGCGTAAGTAGAAGGAAGAAATAAATTATAAACGACAATGTTCAGTTTCAATTTGTTTTCAAGACGCAAAAGTTAGTTTCTTTTATGATTGATTTTTGTCTTTTTAGTTTCATACAATAGAGAATGGCTACTGTAGTAGTATTCCGTCTCCAAAGGACGGTCCTCTTTACCAAAAGATCGTGACCGAATCACACGAACATTGCTTAGGTCTATCACATTTGTTTGCGGTCGAGTTATATTCAGATTTTTAAACACAATGCTGACATGGAGTTAAAACTACAGTAAAACGTATTGGTGAGCATTTTAACACGATTTCGTTTATTGACATTCTGCTATTAAATTGCTGATGCATGATGGAGGATACGGAAGGGAGGTAACTGAACACAATCTTTCGTTTATTCAATGTTCCATGATGCACAAGCCAACAATGGATTGAAAGTCTAAAAAAGTTACCCACTTTCGTTTTCATCTGTTGTTAACTGTATCCTAATGCAAGGTAATGACGATTGGTCCCGGTTAAAGGTTAAAATGAAGTACAGTACAGTTTCAGAAAAACAGAATTTAGAAAGGACCATGATTGTTATGTCATCACTTAAGTTATTTGAAGCTTTAAATGTCGACTTTCAGTTCTAAAAGCTATTTTAATAAAATTTGCACATTAGAAGTTAATGATATATGTTCGTTAACTCCCGTGTGATATTCACGAATACTTCGTGATTACAAAAATAGTAAAGAAAGTTAGTCTCTCATGAAGACATACCCGTTGGTAAAACAACTGTTAAATTATTTAACAATTAAAATACATTACATGGATTAGCGGCACTGTACTTACCTGAGCACGATTTTCTGTTGATTGCGAGTTGGTACCCGGCCTTACATGAACACGTAAAGGAACCAACTGTGTTAGTACAAGTGTGTTCACAACCGGAAGTTCCTTTTGCGCAATCGTCAATATCTGGTAAAACAATAAATATGAAATATGACCTTCAAACTTCCTCGACGTTTTTTTTTTAAATGTTTGTATGTCGACAATGTTTGATAATATTCAGCTCTGTCTGGGGATATTTCAGAAGCAATTGGCAAAATCTTTGTTGAAAAGACAATTTATCAAAAAATATAATGTTCAAATATACTTATTTCAATTACTGCAGTACACATCAAATGATACAATGAATTTTACGATTTTACTGAAAGGTGATTCTTCACAAAAGCTTGACTGTTTCGAATTAACTACAGGCGTTACTAAGAAGATTAACGAAAATACTGGTCTTATGATCTAAGACAGGTCTTACTCGTTCACTTAGTACAAAGAACATCTGTGATGTAGCATTATAACAATATATTTTTACAGCTAAATTTGAAACGACAACCAACCTCGACATGATTTTCCATCTGATGATAATTCGAATCCATCTCTGCAGGAACATATGAAAGAGCCTTCCGAGTTTGCGCATGCGTGATTACAACCGGATGTTTTCTCTGCGCATTCATCAATATCTTGAAACATTCATATAATATCAATATCATAGATATTTTCGATAAAACTCAGCTTGATTATGATTTGTTTTTCAAAACCTGACATTTACTTTTTAATTTTAGTCGAGAGTTTTCGTTTTTGATTATATATTGAAGGATACTATCTTATCACATATTACTTAAAATAATGAAAAGTTCCTTTAGCAATATCGAGGTCTCTCGTGCATTACTTACCTATGCACGTATGCCTGTCTGGAAGCAGACGATAACCGGTGTTACAAGAGCACGTGAAAGATCCGTATGTGTTGCTGCATTTCTGGTTACATTTGTTCAGAGACAATGATGCACATTCATCGATATCTGAAATCACCATGTGCTATAAATATACGAGCTCTGATTGGTAAAAATCACCATGTGCTATAAATATACGAGCTCTGATTGGTAAAAATCACCGTGAGCTTTAAATATAAGAGCTCTGATTGGTAAAAATCACCGTGAGCTTTAAATATACAAGCTTTGATTGGTAAAAAGTACCATGAGATATAAATATAGATCTGATTGTTAAAATGCACCATGAGCTATAAATAGATATATGAGCTCTTATTGGTTAAATCATCATGATTGGAAAAACATCAGTCTTCTACTATCTTTAAAATTATTCAATACTTTTTGTTCAGGTGATGGTCATCAAACAATATCTTGTCCTTTTAGGCTTTATACATAGTATCCAATGTCCAATTATTGTAAACATTTTTATGTATGGAAGACGTCAAAACTGTTCCATTGGAACTAGACAAAAACGTTTTTTTTTTAAAAGGTATTAGTTCTGAAACAAATTATTTAAATGATAAAAGGAAGTTGAGAGGGTAATAAAGTAGGGAGATAGATTGTACGGACCCCGTACAGGTCACTATTCGTATCCTGCAAGAATATGACTTGTCAAAATGATACCAAAATATACATATTTTTGTTTGTTTGGTTCATTTTACGCCTTTTCCCAACAGTATTTCAGTCATATAGGCGGGTAGTTTCCTAACCATCGTTCATGGAGAGTTACACCAGTACTAGACTACCTTACTCCGCGCTAAACTTCCAAAGCATCTCCCGGGGATCGAACCCACGCCAGAGATAAGTTGATATCAAAATATACTATTTGTATGGAGATCTTCTGAAATGCATTCAGTCATGTCATTTGAAATTTTATTATAATCTTATTGTTCATATAACAGTTTATTGATGCAAATATGTTTATAGTCATGGCTTAAATACAAGATGGCCTTCGTTATGGCCACCATGGAAATCTACGTTGATTTAGCATTCTTGAAAAAAAATCTCTAGCAAAAAAATGCATAACAACTGCCACAATTGTCTTAAATGCATTGATGGTTATGATTCTATTGCACACTTATAAATTATACCTATTTCACATCTTGAACCTTTCCAAATGCTAGAACAACTGCATGTGAACGAGTTTGGGATATTGCTGCACGTGCCGCCATTTTTGCAAGGGGTACTGCTGCATGAATTCATATCTGCAAAAACAGAAGATGTGTCTGTACCACAATTCATATAGTATAAAAATAATTCCATCATGCGCAGAAGTTTAACAGTTTACAAACATAGTACAAAACAAGTTTCCTCTCAAATAATGCCCATTTGTAACTCCATCCAAGTGGAATGAGCGGGGATTCCGTTATTCTGTTACTCCCACAGGCGAAGAATATTCCATTCAAAGGCGTAACGGGCTACAAATAAGTTGTGTATATAACATTCATACATAGTTTTAAGGTAAATTAAGTTAACGTACCTTAAAAATAAGTAATTGAAATTTGTCTTTAAGCTTAAAGATAGAAAAATTTACTGTTTCACTTACATGAGCATATAGGAGGACTACCGGACCACTGAGCGTTGGATTGACAAACACGCCTCAATGTGCCGCCTGTATGTCCGTATCCAGAGTGGCACGTGTATGTAGCCACGCCCCCTTGTGAAGTACTGGTTACATTCAAACTTGTATGCGCAATGGTACCCGGCTGTCCACAATTGGCTGGAAAAAAAATGTGGTTTTATATTTGTTAAATCATTTTCAGTTATTAACAGTAGTTATTCACAATGGTGTAAACGTGTCGAAAATTCGTAAATACGCAATTGCTTTAATTAACCGCCATACTTTGCGAATACGAGAAAGTACAGACATTGAATTTTCGCCCTTCATGATGATCAGGCAGACAATTTTATACGTGGACGTCCCTAATTGTCATAGATAAACGTATCACGTGATCTGCTGAAGAAACTTTATCTGGAGCTGATGATAAATCATTGTCGACTCTAACTATTTATACAATGTACTAATAATTGCTTACACACTATCTCGTTTATTTAAACAGTTGAAAAATATTATCCATTTTAAGATATATTAGAGCAGTCAGACTTTCGGTCATATACAGCTAAAAGACATTGACTTTTATGAAACCAAGTAAAGTATTAGGCTTAGCCATAGAATTTAGTAACTTACTCAAGAAATATGTCACTTTGCCGATATATACATGTGTAATAACTGTTAACACTTACGTGGTGGTGGTGGAGGAGGTGGGGAATTTCTTCGAAAAATCCTGATAAACCTCTTCTTTCTAACTTTCTTTTCCTTGTGCTCGTAAATAAATTCCTTGTGGTTGCCTGAGTAGACAAAAATAAAAAAACAAACAATTAAACATGGTTTTCATAATGTTGCATTTAACCTAGTAAATCACTGTAAACCACCATTTTGAAGTTATTCAGATATGAAAAAACTGGCATTATAGTCTGAAAAATGAGTATTTATCGATAAGAGTGTATAATAACTAGTAAATAATAGGGGCGTATCGATCAAAAAATTAACTGACAACTTCTCTGAAAATTGTAAAGAAAATATCTTAAAGAAAAAAATCGCAAAAAGTGGTATGTATGAATATAAATACTAATGTGATATACGTATATGAGTGGCTAGCCTTTGTTAAACTATTTATTAAGTCTTTGACGTGAGATCTGAATCGAGCCATGATATTATTAAGATGCTGTCGTATAAACCTTCCTTTCAAAATGAACGCGAGACTGAGCCACTTATATAATCCAAAAACAGTCGTGATTTTACTGATAAATGAAAGTTAACTTTATACAGTATAGTATATATTCAGTATGTATTACTGACAAGAAAAAAAAAGATAAAATTGTTTTTTCGCCTCAAGATCTATGTCGTCGTTTCTAAGTCAAATATGCACGTAACTGTCTAAAAGTTACATGTATAGAACGTTACTATTTAAGCAAATCAGAACAAATAGTAAGATCTATTAATGCAGTTGCATAAAAATACTTAAATCAAAGCACAGGAGGAGCTGAATTTGTTTGGGTCTCAGAATGTCAGAAAGGTGAAGGTTGTGAGATTATAAACCAATTCGTTTTTGTATAGTGCCACCAATGCTTTCCATTGTTTAACTGTTGTAAATTGGCTATAAGACTAATTGCAACGCTGACAGTCAATTCAATATTTATTTGATTTAAAAAAATTTTAAAAAGAGTTGCCTCAACTGGGTTTTGAACTCCAGACCTCTCAATTCATAAGCCAGCGTGCAATCCCCTCGACCACGGTGAAGTTATATGTTAAGGCCTGAGGAAACCCATATTATTCTAAATTAAGGTTTGTAACTCTTATTATTTCGACGCTAAACCTGTTGTTTAACACAGATGTAAATAATCATGGCGCTTACTGTAAGCATGTATATCTATAAAGAATGAAACAATATAAGAAATGGTCGACCATTTGGGAACTACTTTGCTTGAAAATAAATGCGTCTGTCATTTGACAATCTTTACGCATTGATCTCCCCTGAATTTTTCGGCGTTTGTGTACATATAAAGGGAAGTAACCGCTTCAAGAAAGTGGACTACAATTAACAGCATTAGGCTCTGAAATTTCGCTACCATTATTTGTTTGGTCTATTCTTAATTAATTTAAAGTACACAAATGTTGAGATCCATTTAAACAAAATATATATATGTCACTTAGGATGGTCCCCTATGGTACCACTGTTCTTATTATTTCCAGCAAATTTTACACATAAAAAGTACTTGTATTTACTATTTTATTAAATTATGTTTAACTGTCGCATCTTGACTTTAAAATACATATATGTCATTCATGGAATAATTCAATGATTTAAATTAGAAACATGTATGGTCATTAAGTCATGTTTTGAATGGGAGCTTAAACGGAGAGCACTATGGTACAGTGGTATGTAAATTGATGGCCCATTTTAGAATCAGTAGAACTTTTTCAACAGAATATGACATCACTGCAGTTTCGGAAGACGACCTTTATTTGTCAGAACATGAAATTTTCAGTTTAACCGGTAAATATGGGATAAAATAAAAAAAAGTATTTCCAACACACTTGGGCAGCTTTGGATTTTCCTATCAATGACAGAAATTTATTTTAAATGAAAATATTTCAAACATTTTTTATCCAAATTCAAAAAAGCAGCACTTCCACTTTCACTTTAATGGTGGAAACATTCGATTGGTCGCGTTCAGTGAAAAGAAACACTTTTTCTGATTGCACCGGAATGGGAAAGGACGCGGTACCCGCGGGGAGTACTATATAACGAAGTTTTTGTTTACCAAAAAAAAAGATACTTAAATACCTACCCTACCCACACTGGAATGGGTCGTGGGTTGAGAAACAATGATAATATTAAGGTTGGGGTAGCATAGTAATCAAGAGACTACAAGTAGAGGTTTTGCTAAAGCATCAAGTCGCGTGATAGAAAAATGATTGTATTTCATTGTAACATAAATATAAGAAACTATCAGTTTTAATTATGCGCTATCAATAAAAATGTACTTATACATGTTTATGTATTTCGAAAACTAGTTGCGTGATCCTGACATATTAAATTGATCTAAAAGAAGATAATTAACATTACTTATTAATAATTGATATTCACTAGCAATACCATTTAAAAAAATACTATTTAGAGTATTTCATATCATAATGATTATTTTAGGAAAAATGAAAACGTGTTCATTTTTGATCATATACATCTATAAACTGCAATTTAAATATAAAATTTATTTAAACGCCATGTTTAACGTTTTTAAATTCAAGTTTGCTCACATTCTTCAGGAAAAGTCACTTTCGTGTTTTAGTCATGACCTTTGATCCTTTTTATCGTTAAATAAAGAGATCCCGGGAAAACCGGGATAGTATATACTTAGATATCAAATTGCCACTACCATATTGCTTTTATAAAACAAAGTAGGGATCGTATAAGTTAAACATACATTGTCAACCTACTATAGATGGTTATCAATTATGTTAAGTATATCTTATGATGATTTCTAAATAACAATATACATGAACATAAACTTAAGCCTATAAAGTGTTTCAAGAAATTTAAAACTTTTATTTTTCTATTTTGGCATACACGTATTGTGAATTCCCCATTTCAAATTTGGTAATAAATAGCTCTGAATGTTGAAATCAATATACCCGTCGGTTCGACAATTTTATATAAAAAAAAATCGTAACGCTTTACTGCCTTTCAATGCGACAAATACCAACACAAATGTAGTTTTTTAGTTTTCTACGATCCGAATACCTTTGGTAATCTACGCAATGGAAATCGATGGAATAAAACGATATCTACGATTACCAATATATATTTGAATATATGTGTCTCTCTAGCATCATAACTTTGAATTTTTTATCATGTTCTTGACCGAAGTTTACCCTTTACAAAAAAGGGGAATAGGTTTTGAATAAATATTTTTCCATGTGTACAAAAGAGTTTATATACCTTTGTGATGAAAATGAATATACTGTTCAATTAAAAATAACTGTAATTATTGATACAAAATTACTATGATTCGTCAGAGACATAGATAACAGAGAAAGGCAACTTTCTAGCCAGTTAAGATATCACCCGTGCTTGCTAAACTTAAAACTTGTAGCAAGTAATTGAAAGAGCATAGACACACGAGGCTATCTGATCTGTACGAGGGGCGTAGCCCCCGAGTATAAATCAGAATGCCGAGTGTTTTGATGTTCTTTCTCTTTTATATCATAGACAAAATAAAAACACGTTCCCTGATGTCACACTATGAAACCCCAGAAAAAAATAACCAATGAACGCGCATCTGAATACGATATTTCTATTGCTTTTCCTTTCTATGTCGTCATAATATGTAAACCCCAGACAAAATGAACCAATCAATGGGCATGCTCTGGAGTGCGGGTAACTAATACCTGCACCCCAGTTAACGCACTGTGCATGTATATGTATACGTTTTAACTCTGAAACTCTGACACATTTTCAACAGAAAGGTCCCCAAACTATGATACAATTAAACTATTCGCTTGGGTGCGAACTAACATTATCATTGAATGTTTTTTTTTTACAATTGATCTCGCTTTCGATCAGTACTTTTAAGTGCTTTGATTCAAATGGTGCTTGTATGATTATGTTTCAATAAAATTAAACATCTCTCATAGAACAATTCTTATTGTACATACACTTCTTTTCTACATTGCTTTTCACTTCTTTCCCATCCGGTCCGACCCATCGGCCTCCTATTGTACACTCTGCATGCTTGAGTAAACCACACACTTTGTGGATACAGATGGTTCCCTTGGCAACCAGTGTTCGAGACTCGCCTTTACAATCCAAAGGCACGTCTTCAGTGCAGCTGTCAATCTGCTTTAACTCACAAACATCACATTGTGTTTTCACTCCATTTATCTAAAATTGAAAATTAAAATAAATACAGATTCTTTTGAAATAATATTTACAATTATAGGAGTTGTCCCATTAATAATTTTCATCGCTAGTTCTTACCGACCTAAGACAAATAAAAATCATCTCTTCTTTAGTAAGTTTATTCATATCAATACCACAATTTCCAGATTTTTATATACAACTTCTGATGTCATTTATTGTTTAAAACAACTTGAAATTGTAAAAACTGCTTACACGTGTTAATGTAACTAAGTTTCTCTCACGCGCACACTTACACTACACACTCCCTCCGACTCGCTTATTCACTCACTTGCGCGCGCACTCACACACTCACACAGACTCTCTCACTCATTTTATTTTAACATTCCTTGTTGGTAGCCAGTCCTTTAAAAAACACAAAAATGTAACAAAATGTATGGCCCGTGCAATCATTCTATTAGAAGCAGAAAATATTTGCGTTTTTATTGACGTTTCATCAATGCTTCACAGATAAACTATACGGTTCATGACAAAACTAAAAAGTAAACTACCATACACATTCTCTATCGCTCACAATTTATATTAAACTTTATAGAAATATTTGAATATATATTTATATTCATACAAGAACACATCGCTTCCTCTTTTTCTTCGCCAATCAGAATGCGTGGTTCCAATTATGACAAAATATTAACAATTACGCACTTTGGCAATTCAAGTTATAGTGAAATATTTGAAATAGAACATAAACACATTTAAATATCTCTTCCCCTTTTTCCACCAATTAAAATGTGCGGCTCAAAAAAAGGTAATCAATAGATCTCTTATTAATACATTGAGTATATAGAAAATCGATTGGATAGCCGTTATAGAATTTTACTTCAATGCCGTGAAAGGCTTGGTCCGCCTGGGCTCCTTGCCATTGGTTCTTGTTGCTGGGTCATATGGGGGTTGCGTTCATTGAACGCCGCCTTTCCTTGTTGATCTTGTTTTTCATATTTTTTGGCAAGGTTTACAGTGGAAAAAATATCAACACTTCCTTAACTGGAAAACGATTTACATATACTTATTTAATACTTTACAAATTTAATAGAATGAAAAACGACACTGTTTTAATAAAGAATGGAAGTTTAAAATCGGCATTGTTTGTGTACTTTTCATTTAGCTCTGTGTATAAAGAATAGCTTGTTTTTAAAGTCTGTGATCTCCTCAAATACGTATTAGATTTTCTTTATCAACAAACAAGTTAATACTTTTAAGTAGAGTCAAACGTGCATTGTTAAAACGAAATCGGGGCTACGTATACTGTAATGAAAAAGAAAAGTCAAATCAAACTAAACAGATATGCAGACTTGTCTGTTCTACGTATTATAATTGCAGTTATAGCTACATATCATTATGAAGAGGACAAAAACAAAATATTGATTCACGTCGTCATGCTAATAATTATACATGTGCATTGAAAACTTATATCTTAAAGAAGCAAAACGGCTATTTCAATCAACATAAATTACCACAAAGAGGACAAAATAATGAAAAAAGGCGGTAATGCGTTATTCACGCAGTAGTAGTATGGTGATAAAACTGTAAAATCATTATTTAATCACACACAATACATGCAAATTATCACTTGAATCTTAAATCTTTTTACTTTTCTAAGTTTATAAGTATATTTTTCTTAACTTTGATTTTCTATGAAATATTTTGCAGCTGTAACGAAATTAAATCTATCTTTTGAACTTTTAAAATCTGTATATGAATTCGAGTTTTAAGATACCCAAAGCAATGATTATTGATAACTTTTCGATTCACTTGTATTTCCTTGAAGACATTATTCATATCAAATATTCTATATCAACATTACAAGTTGTTCCAAATTCCCAATGTTATAAACATGTATTATCTTTAAATCAGCTGTTGTTTGGTGATTTGATGAATTAAAGTATAATGTATAACTGTCTAATATGGTATACAAGATCCTGTGAGGTTTTGGCTGGAGGATTTCTATTACTGTTATGTTTAAGAAAATATTAATTTATTGCATATCTTAACATTCTTTTTGTAAACAAGTGAATTTTTCAACCTGATGAGTATCATATTGTACTTTATGTTACCATGATCACGTGACGTGATAATTGTTTTATTGGCGTCCGCGCCGAAGCGCGGCGCCCCTTTATGGAATGAAATCAGATTTTGTGAAAGGGCGACAGCAACTTCTCGAGCCTTTTAGTTTATCTAATTGCATGGCGATGTACTATGTACAAGTCTAAAATAAAATGTTCTGTTCTTATATTTATTAAATCAGTTTGTAAATTAAACGTTTAACATAGTGAACCATTGGCGTATCACCTCATTGTAAATCTAAAGTATTTCAACGTGGACGATTCGTTTATCACCTCATTTGACGTACATGTATGCCACCGTGGACGATTCGTTAATCACCTAAGTTTAAATATAATGTACATGTATAAAACCGTGGATAATTCGTTTATCACCTCATTTTCAATCTAACGTACATGTATAAGACCGTGGACGATTCGTTAATCACCTAATTGTAAATCAAACGTATTTCAACGTGGACGATTTGTTTATCACCTCATTTTAAATCTAACGTACATGTATAAGACCGTGGGCGATTCGTTAATCACCTAATTGTAAATCTAAAGTATTTCAACGTGGACGATTCGTTTATCACCTAATTGTAAAGCAAACGTACACGTATAACACCGTGGACGATTTGTTTATCACCTCATTGTAAATCTAACGTTCATGTATAACACCGTGGACGATTCGTTTATCAATTCATTTTAAATCTAACGTACATGTATAAAACCGTGGACGATTCGTTTATCAATTCATTTTAAATCTAACGTATATGTATAACACAGTGGACGATTCGTTTATCAATTCATTGTAAATCTAACGTACATTATTAAACCGTGGACGATTCGTTTATCAATTCATTTTAAATCTAACGTACATGTATAAAACCGTGAACGATTCGTGAATCACCTAATTGTAAATCTAACGTATTTCAACGTGGACGATTCGTTTATCGCCTACTTGTAAATCAAACGTACATATATAACACAGTGGACGATTCGTTTATCAACTCATTTTATATCTAACGTACATGTATAACACAGTGGACGATTCATTTATCAATTCATGGTAAATCTAACGTACATTATTAAACCGTGGACGATTCGTTTATCAATTCATTTTAAATCTAACGTACATGTATAAAACCGTGAACGATTCGTGAATCACCTAATTGTAAATCTAACGTATTTCAACGTGGACGATTCGTTTATCGCCTACTTATAAATCAAACGTACATGTATAAAACCGTGGACGATTAGTTATTCACCTAATTGTAAATCTAATGCATTTCAACGTGGACGATTCGTTTATCACCTCATTGTAAATCTAACGTACATGTATAACATCGTGGGCGATTCGTTTATCAATTCATAGTAAATTTAAAAGGTACATGTATTAAACCGTGGACGATTCGTTTGTCACCTCATTTTAAATATAACGTACATGCATAAGACCGTGGCGATTCGTTTATCACCTAATTGTAAATCTAACGTATTTCAACGAGGACGATTCGTTTTTCACCTAATTGTAAACCAAACGTACATGTATGACATCGCGGACGATTCGTTTATCAATTCATAGTAAATCTAACGTACATGTATAAAACCGTGGACGATTCGTTTGTCACCTCATTTTAAATCTAACGTACATGTATAAGACCGTGGCGATTCGTTTATCACCTAATTGTAAACCAAACGAACATGTATAACACCGTGGACGATTTGTTTATCACCTCATTGTTAACTTTACGTATAACTCTGTTCAACCTATTATATATCTAACTATCTCACCATGGACTTTTTAAGTTTTGACACCTCATTGTAATTTGAACATAAACATTTGCTGACAATTTAACAGATTTATCTGATTGACCGTTGTATTAATTGATTTTATTAACCTGACAATTACATTACAATTTAATTGAATTAAATTGTATCTATGAATTAAGTGTGCTCAATAGGGTAAAGTATGGGTTTATAATCTAAGTGCCCTACATGTTGTAAGTTCGAGACCGAGTAGATTTATGTTCATATTTTCAACATTATTAAAGCTATCATTACTACTTATGTTAATTGTCATTTCAATGTTGTAAACACAATACAAATCGATTCCATTAAGATTACTGCAAAAATAAAGAGTAGGCCTAAATAAAAATTGTAACAGTAGAAATCGAACCACAGACCTATCACATATCAGGCATTCACAAAACAGATTGTGATATTGTAAATTTAACGAAATTCTTCTTATTAAACAGGCTTGAGTGACAAAAATTACTAATATACTCATATTAATTCTCGTAAACTACACGGACCAAGCCGAAGTGGGATCGAATATTAAAATGAGTGCTATAATGTATTCATAATTGACAGGTCAATAAAATCAGACTATAAATTGAGGGGATTTTATTGTTTTATATGACGACATATTAAAGTGTGTTTAACTTTTTCAAATTTTATGATCGAGAAGTGATACATGGCTATCATCAATTGACCTTGAACGTCGTAGTCTAAGTATATGTTAAAATTTATTAGGACGTATTTGGTGAGGTGCGGCACAGCCGCGCGACCAATTTAATTTTGAAAATACGTACTAATAAATTTTAACGAGCTTAGTGTTTTAAATTATTTTTATAAACAGTCGATTTACTAGCAAGGTGTCGAACGTATAGCGGTGTGTTACTTTTTGAGCGAGATGAAATCGTGCGATACGGAATAATGGAGGACGAAAGTGACAAATAATGTGGATACGAACCAGTTTGCTTCAGATATTCGTTGTATGTTGTAATTTTTGTTCGAACAATATAGTGCATGCTAAGCGGAAGATACATTTGTATATGATGGTCAAAATTAAAGAATCAATTTCATTGTAAGGAGAAAGTTATTGAGGTATTTGTTACTTGAAATGCTACCGGCAATCTGACATACTTATAAAAAGAAAACATTAACAGACGTTATGGAACTGGTAGTTGATTAGTTATAGCAACAACATGTTTACTATAAATAGCAAAACAAGATACACGAAAAGTTTTAACTATCTATTTCGCATATATCTACAATATTTCCGTATTCCTTACTGTACTCATAATGACTGGTCCGATAAACTAACAGTACGCAAAAATTTTGGTTTCTTACGATGCGTTTTCATGATCGACTGATCAATATCTGTTCTCTACGTATTGGTAATTAGTTGATACTGGTGATTCTTTAGTGAAAAGTTAACAATATCATACTTATGTTATGCGTATGGTCATAACATTCGAAAATGAATATATAGGGAAGGACAGTTCTAATTCCATGTACTGAAATTTAGAAGACTTTCTAAATCGACATGTGTTTTCTTTTCAGTAAAATAGTTGTGGTGTGCGTGTGTGTGAAAAAATAGCTTAGCTCTAGACACTGCTTCATACTGATTTAACGAAGGATCTGTTAAACACACATGGCAGTGCATGTTGGCCTTGTGTATGTTTTCCCTGATTGTGGAAGATCTTGCCTGAGTATAGGTGGTGGTGTTGGTAGTTTTCACTCCGGATCACGGCAGAAAGCTACATTGAATTCACCAGAGCACAGTTCAACCACCGCATGGTTCCTGGGCAGGCTGTCAAGCAGTTTACCAGTACTAGTTGCCTTCACTTTTGCAAGGAACTGAACTTTCTGTACATGCCAGAGGAACAGTGTGAATGCGGGGGCGTCCGTGGCCGAGTGGTTAAGGTCGTTGACTTCAAACGACTTGCTCCTCACCGCTATGGGTTCGAATTCCGACAGGGACTTTGGATTCTTTCATGTGAGGAAGCTATCCAGCTAGCTTACGGAACGTCGGTGGTGCTACTCAGGTGCTCGTTCGTGCCTGAAATAATGCACGGAGGGGCACCTGAGGTCTTCCTCCACCAGTAAAGCTGGAACGTTGCCAAATGACCTATACTGTGTCGTTGTGACGTAAAACCCAAAACAAAAACAGTGTGAATGACCGTAGAAAGGATTATATGATCAATCACAAAGAAAGTGACCTCCGCGTCCGGGAATCGAACCCGGGCGGCCCGATTCACAGTTCAACGTTCTACCTATTGAGCTAACCGTATGGCTATTACCTGAGTATAGTCTTAGTTGAGCCCATATGTATGTGAAAAATGTAGTATGATATTTAGCAGAGAAGGACATTATCACCTGGAAATGTCACTAGTCTAGTCAGCAAGACATTGAGAGAGAGAAACCCATATATGTGATAAAGATTTTATAATGAATTTATAAGAAATAACAGAAACACCAACAAGAGATTTACATTTATTTCAAGTGTAAATAGTGAGAGAATTAAATCAATATAATAATAATATATATATAGACTATACAAAGAAACAAAGAACAATCAAAGTTGTAGCATCACGATATTAGAACTGCAAACTTCACAAAATGGATATACATTGTACACATTATCTCTATTGTATTTATGTTCACTATTGTTCGAGATGTTTGTTTGAAATAAATTGTTAAAACTGTCTAGTTCTTTCTTTTGATTAACTAAGTGGTTTGTCCTAAAACTTAAAAAGGTAATATGATCAGTCTTTCTTAAACCTTGTAACGGATTCTAACAGATTACACTTCCATTTTTGTTACTTTCTCCAAAGTGCCTCAGAATTTTCTGAAATATTTTATAAAAGTAAAAACATTTTAGTAAAGAATGATAAAAATTCAGTTATGATAAATATTTTTCCATTCTGAACGAAGAAGTTCTAGTGTCAGACATGAACAATGGAAGTGAAATATAGATTCTCAAATCAAATTCAAGCAGTCCGAACGTAGACAATCGCCTACTAAAACGCCGTAGTAGCTCCGTGAAATCGCCATGATCGCCGTGGGGACTCCGTGAAGTCTTCGTACATGACATCAACAATATCACATTTATTATTGCGATCTCGCGGCGCTTTGTTAAATTTAACATCGCCGTGCAAACGCAGTGAAAGCGCATTCTAGTGTGACAGGGCCTTAACATAAGAATATTGCACAATTTACAGGGTGGGTTTTGGACTTGTACATATCTCCACATGATGGTTGTATGTGAGCTTTAGACACAAGAAACATCCGGTTAACACGGAAATGTGGAAAGTGTGATTTTATCCCCCCCCCTCCCCAAAAAAGCAATCACAGAAAATGGGAAGGATATGTTCGGTCTGTGTGGACAATTTGATCCTATATGAATTTTCTGTTAAATACGTAGGTGTTCTGTCAATGTGCAACAGCTACACATTAAATAAAGTATCTTGAATTCAATCCTTGCTTTCACTTGCAACAAATGTAAGTCGTGCAATGTAAGTCGAAGTTTCGAGTAACGTTGGTCCAAATTTCGAGTTACGAAGTCGAAATCTGTGGTTATTTAGTCGAAATTTCGAGTTGATAAATCGAAATTTCGAGTTAGTAAATCGAAATTTCGAGTTAATAACTCGAAATTTCGAGTTAATAAAAAAATTAACACCTGGCACTTATGCTGTACCGAAATATTGGCTTTAATCTTATAATTTCAGTTTGTCAGGGACACAAAATCAGTTACTGCCAGTTCATCTTCAACTTTCAATAACTCTTTTCCTATTTAAACTTCTATGATTTCGAGGAAATACATGTAGGTCAGAGCCCTCAGCATCCTCCATACAAGATAATAGTCAATGACTGTTACATTGTTATAAAATTTACACACTCTGACGTGTGTTTACAGTCTAAAATCCGCCATTATTCCGTATCGTACGATTTCGACTCGCTTAAAAATATCGCTCCGCTATACGTTCGACCACCTGCAAAAAGAGATGAATAGTTCAGATTAAACAACGTTTCCATATTTTGAGCAGAAAGAAAACATTTGCAACAGACCATACTAATAACACATCATAATCCCCATCCCTGTCGTCTCCAGAAAAAGATGTTGTGCTCTGTTTTTATCCCCGACAGATTCTGCAGTAACTTGAGTGCAGGTAACTAATACCTGCACGGTATACCATTTTACTCACGCACATTTTCAATTAAAAGGTTTCCAAACAATAATTCAATGATAAAAAATCATATTCAGATTCTCGTACATCGGTTTATTTATTATGGGGTTTCATACACATGCAAACTTGGGGTGTTGAGCTCAAAGCGCCTTTATAATCCAAATAAATTTTATATTTGTCAATCCCAGCACATGTATTTATCATATATATCTAAACTGTTTTGAAAAAATCATATTTCAACGTCTATAGTAATACTATCGACGTTGTTTTTTTTTTGTTTCTTTTTCAAAATAGTTTACTGCATATTAAGTTTTAATGATATATATGATAAGAACATGTGCTGGGATTGACGAATATACATTTTATTTGGATTAAGCTCCACACCCAAAGTGTCTGTGATTTCATACTCTGACGACTTATTTTTGACTATGATACAGAAAAGAAAGAACATCTAAAGACTTCGCAATCTGATTTACGTCACCTGTTACAAATCAGATAAACACTGTAATATTATGTGGTTTTTTATGTGAGTATATCACAAGTAGACAATATATAACTCTAATGAGAAATAAGACTACAAGTTTAATACTGGAGATAACCTCTCAACGAGAACTGCTGTACTACCTTAAGCATGCGCGTGTAAACGTCTCATATTACAGCCTGAAAACATATACTAGTACATGTGAAAGTTGTTTGTTAACATATCCACCATACGAAATTCGAATTGTTGCTAATGATTAATATCAGAGTTAAATTATTGTAGGCCTTGTGACTTTTATACTAAAATATAATTTTATCTTAACATTGTGCATAAATTGACAAGTTAAATACGGTATTCATGAAATAAATCTGCCTTTTTGTACTCAATATTGTCGTACACCGCCCAACAAGCTCTAACAAATCATTTTCATTCAGGTTTATACGTTACTTGGTCAAAGCCTTTGTTTGGTTGTCAAACGATATATTGTTGATAAATAATAATGAATAAACAGGGTAAATGGTTCATGTGGAAATGCTATGTCAAGATTTCAAAAATAAACAAGAGTACTGCTAGGCGGAGCATTATATGCCCGAAAGTGTTGTGTTTTTGTTTTTTGTTGTTTTTTTTTAAGTAAGGATGAATCATTTGTAAGACATTGGAATTAAATAAAGTATTACCTCCTTTAAAAAGCAATCCTCCTTTATAGCTGAAGAACCTTCATATATATACAGTTGCTGTTTCCAAAGCACCACCATCAAGTTGTTATCTTGAAAGTAAAAATGCTACGACGGATGGACGGAAAGACGCCAGGGTATAGCATAATATAAGCAATTTTTTTAGGGCATAAAATTAATGTTCTCAATAAAAATGCTCATCCTATGAAGTTTGACAGTTGTAAAACTAGTTAACAATATTAAGGTCATTTGATATTGACCTTAAACCTTGTGACCCCACTATAGACTTGGATCTTTTATTCAATATAGGCAATCATCCTACACTGTTATGCCCAAGAAACCACAATTTTCAGTGTTATGATCATTGTGACCATGACCTTTGACCTAATGACCCTAAAATCAATAGGGGGCATGTATTACTCTTGGCTGTTCATCCTATAGAATTTTACAGCTGTAGGTTGATTAATACTTAAGTTATTGAGCGGAGACTGTTTACAGTTTAAAAGTAATAGTAACCATGACCTTTGACCTTGTGACCCCAAAATCAATAGGGGTCTTCTACCAAGTACGGACAATAATCCTAAGAAGTTTGAATATTGTGGGCCAAATGGAACTTCTGTTATGCTCCGGAAACTGTTTTCAGTTTTAATGTAATAGTGACTTTGACCTTGTGACCCAAAAATCAATAGGGGTCTTCTACCCAATATGGACAATCATCCTATGAAGTTTGAACACTGTGGGCCAAATGAAACTTAAGTTATGCTCCGGAAACTGTTTTCGGTTTAATGGTAATAGTGACCTTGACCTTTGACCTTGTGACCCCAAAATCAATAGGGGTCTTCTACCCAATATGGACAATCATCCTATGAAGTTTGAATATTGTGGGCAAAACGGAACTTAAGTTACGCTCCGGAAACCAAATTGCTAACGGACGGACGTCAGGGGGTATGACATACTCGTATATGCCCGAAATTCTTTCGTGCATACAAAAATAGAATGCTTTTCGACCAAATCAAATTAGTTTAAACATATTTTATTGCATTAAGTACATGTTAACAAACATATCATACAAACAATGAGTTATATCAAAATGCAAATGGGTTGGGCAACAAGTTTTTACAACATTAGATTAAGCCCTTCCCAGAAATTAATATTACAGAAGAAAATACTTTAAGGCAACAATGATTATTTTTAACATGCATATAAACTTTAAAATATGTATTTCATTTTTGAAAAGTTCATTTATTCATTAAAATTTAGTGTACAATTTTGATTTTGAAGTGCGATCCATCCACAGGTTGCCATCCCGATCTCACTGTAGTTGTTAAAAAAGTTGAAGTTTGTTTTTTGGGGAAAGATTGGTAATGAATATTTGTTATTTAAGTAAGTTAGATTAGAACAAATAAGATAATATAAATGACAAATTTTAGAATAAAAACAAAATGAAAAGTCAAATATTATCAAAACGATGGGTCGTCTTGATAATTTTTTGAACTGATTCGAAAATGACAATGTTATCTTCGTATTCTAAATTTTCACGACCGAACAATAATGTATCAATGTTTTATGGATGATAAGATCGGGTTTATCAAAAGAGTATTATTCGTTGTTCGACGTAACGATTTCATTTGAAAAAGAAATGCTCGGCATTTTCAATCACAATATATCATTGACAAAAAGGGTATTCGCGCAAATGGTTATTATATAAAACGTTATTTAAATTACTACAATTATTTCTTAAATGTGTATGCAATATTGATAAGTATCTCTGGCCATAAAAATAATGCCTCGGAACCATTGGTGCTTTAAAAAGATTTTTTAGTCTAGATTTAAATATGTTGAGTGTCTGAGAGTTTCGTATATTGGGGTCGAGGTTATTCCATAATACTAACGAGGATTGTAAAACCTTGAGTGCGTCTAGCTATAGTAACATAGTTGTTATTATTTCGCAAAGGATAGGAAAAAGTTTCTGATACAGTAGACGAAAACAAAGAAGATAAATAGTCCGGTAGTAAACCGTTTTTAGCTTTATAAACAATAACAAGTTTTTGAATTTTTCGCCAGAGAGTGAGACCCAACCGACTTCTTTGACCAAGCAATCTATCAATACTGATCGAGTTTCACCCGTAATAAGTCTAGCGGCTTCGTATTGTAATTGCTCAAGTGATTGTTTTTCATATTCAGCACACCCATCCCAAACAATTGATGCATACTCAAGTATCGAACGTATATAAGATATATAAATCTGGTTTAAAGTACATCTTTTTGAGTTGGAATTTTAAAGCACGCATAGAGCCTTATACCTTTGACGCAGAAGCTGAAATATAATTAATATGCTCGTGCCATTTCAAATCGCAAGAAAGAGTTAATCCTAAATGTTTGTGATTATCCACGAAATCTACAGAGATATTATCAAAAAATAATCAAATCAAATTCAGCGCATTCAGAGCGGTCAGTGCTTTGATTACTACTTTTCATCACTGTAGACCTTATCTACTGAACAAACTGCATAAAAATAGTTTCAAAACACTTTAAATTCTTGTAAACATGCTTCAACGCCCATAATGTCAACAACACAACAAGTATTTGTAAATCTTGTTATTTTTGTCATGTACAAAAACAAGTATTTGTAAATCCCGAACGTGATTTTCATCATGTTATAATCATGTTTACAGTGATCATCACGATTATAAACAAATAAATTACAGTACGTATAAATCTTCATATTCAAACAGTAAAGAAAAATACAGAAAGCAAGGTGATATAAAACGGATATGAGGTAGGCAATTCATTCGGTATTATTCAACAAATTTTAAATACTATTCAAATATTAAAAAGTATTTAAATTATTCAGTAACTGAGTATCTATTTAAGCGTTAAATTTAAAATAAATTAAAAAATTAATAAAATCCTTATTTATAAACAATGTTTGATGAAATTTACAACAATACTGTTAAAAAAGTTAATGAAACTGTGGAATGCTTGGCTTTTAGGCCGACGGCAAAATATTTTTACATATTTATTTAATGTAGCTTTAAACATGGTTATTTTATAATAATATTGCATTTGCAACGTGATAGGTTTTATGTTGTTAGCAAGTCGGTTAATAAATGATTTATAGTAAAATCAAATGATTGTTAAAGTAGTATTACTGGGGTCATTTTAAGTAAGATCATTAAACTGTAGCTTTTTCAAAACCGAATGATTCATTGATTCATTTCTTGTCAAATTATCGCCTGATAAAATGCTGAACCGATTTTCTGAGTTTGTCCTTAATATTGCTGGCTTTTTTACTTTGCAAATTCTTCAAAGGATAACTAAAGCTACAGAGTGTTTTTTTCATTATCAATGAAGAAATATCACCGTCATTGATTGGTCCTCTTCACACCAAAGTAAACCAAAGATAATTAAAACCTGACCAGTCGGTTGTGAGGAACGCCTCAGTTATCGCCAGTTATCGCCTCTTTCCGTCAGATTTCGGAATAAGGGCCAACACAAAAGTGTAACATTTCTTCGAGCAGCTATCTGCCTAGATGGTAATGCCATGGAATTATCGAAGGTTTATGCCAAGAAAGAGAATGTTTGCACAAACCAAAATCTAGAATAACAATAAAATATTGAGAAGTAAAAGTAAGAAAGGTTATTAAAATATAGCTAAAAAGGAAATATCTTTCAAACTTAAATTATCCGCATTTTTAATTCCGAACATGTGCATATCATTGGCATATTCAAATTCAGAAATGGTAATTTTCTCATATTTTCGTAAAATACCAGTAATATAGTTTTAGTGTAAGAGTTTTGTTTTTTAGTGTAAGTATTTTGTTCAGAAGCATTACAATTCACTTAAAAATGTAACACTAAATTTCATTTGGGGTTGGAATGACCCGTTCGTACAATCGGAACATCCCGGCGATAATTCATAATCATCTCAGACGGATAAAATAAAGTTCTACAACGTCATTTCAGATATTAACAAAAACAGGTGGTGAAATATTAGTATAATGAATAACGAATGATTATATTTGACATCCAAAGAGAAAACAATTTGAATAAGGATTTTAAATGAAAATTATGTCTGACTTAAAATAGGCAACTTAAGTTACATTTAACCAAATCGGAAACATTGTCATGTAAACATTTGTATTTTGGGTTTAACCATACTTAATAATACTTGTAAGTTCATAAATAATGCACTGTTTACTTTTACATCTATAAAATCAACTTAATGGAGGTAGACTTCTAAAGTAAGTCAAACAACTCACAGCATTTACAAACTGTTTTTTTGTTTTTAGATATTTAGATAAACTGGAAATATCGTACCCAGTCTGTCTTTTGTTTTCGAGGTCCTCACTGGAAGATGACGGAAACGGCCGAAAAGTTTCTATTGCCGTTCGTATCGAGACCGGTTTGCAAACGATAACGAACATTTCACAAATAACTGTGCGATATGTTTAACATTTACCTAATATAGGCCCTGTTTTGACGGCTTTAACCCCCCCCCCCCATTTTTGCAGGCCTCAAATAGTGAAATAAATGCCCTATTTAGGACCAATATACTTGTTTTCGTTTGACAAATGGTGTTCACTTTTTTCGGCGGCGCCCCCTATCAAAAAGGTACATCAAGGGGTGTCAGAATGGGTGTGCCCCATTCTGTTTGTGGGGTTTGAAAGGGGCGGTTGCCCCCTCATCGTACCGCCCACCTTATCGCCAAGAAAATTTTGACTTTGTGAGGGGGTAAAAATGGCATTAGGTCGATCTTAAGGTAACATGTAACCAATGCTGAAAAGCCTTTGACTCTATCTTAATCCATTGAGAAGTTGCAGCAAAATCAGTTTTGATGGGGAAAAAAACAACCGAAATAGTGATTTTTGGCAATTTTGAGACGTCCCCCGTTGCCATGGTAATTGGAAATTTAAGATTGAGCATGCTGCTACAAAGGCTATGATTTAGCCTACATGTGTGCCAAGTTAGATTAGTATTGAAGCATTTCTTATAGTTTCATAGCAGTTTGAAAGTGTAACAGGAGGCGTTTCAATGAAACAGTCATTTTTCGCAATATGCTCATGCGGTAAAAGCTTTTAAGGTGTAAATGTATAAATCGATTCTTTTTAAGGATTCATTCGGTTATAATTGCTGTCTTATGATGTCGATAATAAATTTAGTTTTACTATATTTTATATTTTTGGCAATATTTTCTTTTACGTTTTAATTTCTTTTAGATTTTGTAAGGGTTTGTTTGTTTGTGTGATTTCAATGAAATTGATAGGCAGCACTAACGAGATTTCAATTTATTTGTATATTGCACAACTTCGTAATGACTCCAGCTATGACTTTTGAACAACGAATTTTGATATCGGTTGACCTAGAATTCGGATGTCACCTTACTTTTGACCTTGTAACTTACTTTTTGTTGTAATGCTACCACTTGAAATTTGGATTTTTTGCATCGTTTTAGACAGATATCAGTTGACATGGATTTTGGACTTGTAGTATATTTTCTTGTCTTTTTATTGACGCTATATCTAGGAAATTATGACTTTATACATGTACACAATTTTGCATGTCTATCACTCAGTTCACCTAAAATTAGACCAAGTGACCTGCTTTTTGAATAAACAATTTCAGCTATGTAATTTTTACATGCTAAATTTTAAATGCAGAATTGGATTTGAGCTTTGATATCAATGAATCTATATTTTGACATTGTACCTAATTTCTTCTGTTTTGAGAGACAACATTGAAATTCGGATTTTAAGCACAATTAAACATTTGAAAGACTAATGATATCAGTTGACCTAGATTTTGACCTTTATTGTTACCTTGTTTTTGGTTTTTAGACCTATATCTATGAAATTTGAACATCATGGAATGTTTCAAATGCATATTAAACTTGACCTTGGATTTGACCTTGTTACTTGCTTTAATGTGCTTGGAGCTACAGCTTTGAAATTTATACGTCTTTTAAAACAAATCAGATATTAAATCTGAATAACAGTTGACCGAGATTATGACCCAGTGACCTACTTTTGGTAATGAGAGTTGCAACTATGAACTTTGCATCATGTGCACAATTTTAAACGCAGATTCGATATCAGCTGATCTTGATTTTGACTGCATGTCTGCTTTCAAAGTTTATCAATATAATCTGTCCCTTGACTCTTTACTGTCAGGTGAGCGATATGGTTTCATTATGGCCCTATTTTGTTACAGAGACATATTGAGAAAACTTAAAATGTTTATCTTTAATATTTTGCATGACGCATGAACTTGTTGACCTGTAACAAGTTTCATTCAGATCGTTAATCAAAGGTCAAATTACTATAATTCAGATACTTTTTGATAAATCATGTTATTTTGCGGCATGAATTTAAAATTTTAAGAAAATTAAACGGACTAAAATACACCGATTTTATGGACTTTATTTAGGACATCAAGGATGGGAACAGTTTTCACATTTATGTTGGTTTTGTGTTTAACTGGATGCCAGGGACGACCCAATTTCACCAACGAACAACTTCTTAACCGCGTTTTAGAGTTAGAGAAAATTGTGGAACAGCTTCTGAAATTGTCAGGTAAAATGATGACTTCCAACACTGGTAAATACTTTGTTTTAAAATCGCCGTTACTAAATATATAAAGGCCGATTAGATATCCTTGAACATGTATAAATGTTACGCAGTCTCAGTATAAGTTTATATATCGTAATTGTTTTATATTTGTTCCTATTGAAATTCATTTTTTCATAAAATATTCAGTTTTTATACATTCTGTTGCAAAGCACGGTGTTTTCCGTGAACACTCTCACATTACCTCTATCACCAGGTAAAAGCACTCAGTGTATTTGGATTATACACGAAGGTGCTATTTAGAAAATCAACTGGGCATAACTAAACGACCGTTTTGTTTTACTTTGATTTTTAAGCAGTCTTGAGTAAAATAATTGTCATGTTAGTCTAAAGATATCAGTTCATTTCAGTATGCAGCATACCAAACTTTTAATTAAAGCTTTGTTTAATTTAGCTTCGTCAAATGATACAGCTACTCGGGGAAAATGGACAATGACTGAAGATATACTACCTACGACAAGTAAGTAATATTAATGATGCCTCATTCAAGATTTATGCTTAGCAAGACAACCAAGTCAACACAGACTAAAGGTATTCCAGAGTCTAGTCAGTTCGGCCCCAAGCACGTCAATCCGGCCTATCGTCGGTCTGGTAAGTAGTAAGTGATGTTGGGTATACTTCATGCTAGGTTTACCACAAGTAAATGATGTTGGGTATTCTTCATGCTAGATTTACCACGAGTTAGTGATGCTAGGTAACATACTTCATTCTAGATGTACGACAAGTAAGTGATGTTGGGTATACTTCATTCTAGATGTACGACAAGTAAGTGATGTTGGGTATACTTCATTCTAGATGTACGACAAGTAAGTGATGTTGGTTATACTTCATTCTAGATGTACAAGTCAGTGATGTTGGGTATACTTCATTCTAGATGTACGACAAGTAAGTGATGTTGGGTATACTTCATTCTTGATGTACGGCAAGTCAGTGATGTTTGGTATACTTCATTCTAGATGTACGACAAGTAAGTGATGTAGGGTATACTTCATTCTAGATGTACGACAAGTAAGTGATGTTGGGTATACTTCATTCTAGATGTACGACAAGTCAGTGATGTTGGGATTACTTCATGCTAGGTTAACGACAAGTAAATGATGAGGGTATACGTTAGCTAGGTTTACGACAAGCAAGTGATGTTGGTTATTCCTCATGCTAGGTTTACGACACGCATGTTATGTTAGGCATACTTCATTCTAGGTTTAAAGCAAGTAAGTAGAATTGGGCGTACTTCACGACAAGTAAGTATTATGTGGAATACCTCATACTAGATTTGCGGCAAGTTACAACTATTAAAACTTGGGGAAAAACAAATCACTCTAGAGAAAAGGGTGATGAAAACCTAATATTTGTCAATTATAACCTTACTGTACATATGATGTGTCAAATATGTTATTGCTTATATCATTATTTTAATTTCAAGTTGAATAAGGTTAAGTATCATGTAAAATTTATTTCTTCAATAAAAGATTTCATTAATAATTAGGCACTTATCCCGTCATATCAAAAATATTTAACTATAAGATGTTTGAATTTAATAGAAAACATGAAATAAATCAGCGATTGTATACCAATTCTTGTTTGTGTAGCAGACGATGAAGTGGGATTCCACGTGGCATTGTATAATGACGTCAGTGTTGCCTTCGACGAGAAGATAGTGTTTGACACAGTTGAACAAAATATTGGTCTTGCTTACAAAAAAACCGATGCAGAGTTCCAATGTCCAATATCTGGGACATATCTTTTTGCACTTACAATAGCCTGTCAAAGAGACACCTATGTTGAAGTCTATATTGATATAGTTGACGTCGATGGTAACTCTAAAAACAACATTCTGAACACCGCTTGTGATCACCGGAAGCGAACTTTTCAGGACGGAAGCGTTTTATACATTGGCAATACTCAAAATGGAGGAACTGCGATCATTTCTCTGTCCAGCGGTGACCGTGTTATGGTAAAAAGAGGGCTACCAGCTAGTGGTTTAAGTACGATCACTGGAAGGGGATATTCCACATTTACTGGGTATCTGCTTAAGGCTTATTAGACGTATCAGTACTAAAGGTGAATTGCGCTAAGCCGTCAGAAATTCATCATACTAGTTACAGAAAACATAGCCGAATGACTTTAACCATATCTGGTTTTGCTGCATAAATGAATAAATTTTAATGATGGCTTATTTTATTTGCAATTAAAGGCACATTCAGTCATAGAAATAAATACACAAAGGGCACACATGTGTTTTATCAAAACTGTTATATACAAATGTAAATGAATTTTAAAGAACATGTATTACCATTCTTATATTTTCTTATAAGGACTACATAGGTCATTTAAATGCCAAAATGGACACCTACACAGGTATGCAAATTTACCTTATGGTTTAAATATATGTATAAAAAAGTTATCCTATTCTATTTACACTTATTTAACAATTTTATTGCTTACAAAAGCCTGACTCAAATATCTCTTAAATAAGCTTAATTTAGGGACTGTTTTCAAAGTTTGCCTACATTGTCTCAGAAGTGCATTATTTTATCCTGTCCACTATTTAATATTTTTACTGTGTTGTTTTTATTTCATTAGACTTTTAAAATATCATGTACTACATTTGTTATCAAATTTAGCATTATTCATCCAATAAATACATGTATCTACAATAACTATATAATTAATACTTTTTTTCCATTCCACAATGGATCCGAGATATACATAAAAAGAAAAAAAGTTGACCCTAATAGGGTTTGAACCCACGGCCCTCAGTTTCAATTTTTGTTGCCTATTTAGAAATATACTTCAAAGTGGAGGTAATGCATTAGGAGGGTTATACCTTTACATTAAATGCTGTCACGGAAAGACAATAGCGCTGAAGGTAAAATGGTTTGTTACAAAGGTGGCAAAATATAAAGAAAGTAGTATCAGAAATTTAATAATTTGACCTTGATGGTCAAGGTCATTAAAAGCTCTAGGTTAAGGTAAGTTCAACCTTTAAGAAGGTCTTGTCATAAAAGGTTGTTTTGTCCAACTATGAAGATATGTCCATTTACTAATACCAAGTTACAGTCAATTACAGCAAAAATCAGTGAAAATTCAATAATTTAACCTTCAAGGTCAAGGTCATCATTAAGCTAAGCTCATTTGAGTTTAATGTACATGAAGGTCATATCCTAAAGAATCATGTGTCTTAGTATGAAGTTAATCCATTTTTATCACATACCCGTGCGGGGGCGTCCGTGGCCGAGTGGTTAAGGTCGTTGACCTCAAACCACTTGCCCCTCACCGCTGTGGGTTCGAATCCCGACAGGGACTTAGATTCTTTCATGTGAGGAAGCTATCCAGCTAGCTTACGGAACGTCGGTGGTTCTACTCAGGTGCCCGTTCGTGCCTGAAATAATGCACGGAGGGGCACCTGAGGTCTTCCTCCACCAGTAAAAGCTGGAACGTCGCGATATGACCTATACTGTGTCGATGTGACGTAAAACCCAATCAAAACAAAACATACCCGTGCCGATTTGCGACCGTAAAAACGGTATTGCACGACCGTGCATATATTTTGACATGACCTAATTTGTGTTAGACAAACATAGTGTAAAGACGCACTAAATGTTAGCGTTATACTGTACACTGCACGTCAATGAAAAATAACTCTTTTTCACTTTAAACGGTCTTTATTATATGCCCGAAAAAATGTCGTTCATATTATGTTACACCCCCTGGCGTACATACGTCTGTCTGTTTGAGCTAACATATGAGAGTTATGACCTTCATTCCGTAGTTAAATAAAGAACAAAAACTCATAAAATTCATATTGTGAGCTATTTTTTGTTTTTATGAGCTTATGGACTTTTGTCCAGGTGTAGTTAATGAGCTTATTTGCCTCTTATAAATATCAAATGTTGATACGTCTGTCCGTCAGTTAGCAATTTGATTTCCGGAGCATAACTTAATTTCCAATTGGCCAACAATATTCAAACTTTTTGGCCCACAATATTCAAACTTAATAGGATGATTACCCATACTGGGTAGAAAACCCCTATTGATTTGGGGTCACAAGGTCAAGGTCACTATTACCTTATAACTGAAAACAGTTTCCCTAGCATAACTTAAGTTCCATTTGGCCCACAATATTCAAACTTCATAGGATGATTGTCCATATTAGGTGGAAGACCCCTATTGATTTTGGGGTGACGAGATCAAAGGTCAAGGTCACTACTACCTTAAAACTAAAAACAGTTTCCCGAGCATAACTTAAGGTCCATTTGGCCCACAATATTCAAACTTTATAGGATGAATGTCCATATTGACGAGGTGGCCGACGATTGGTGAGTAGGACAGCTCTTAATATACTCCATGTAGTCAAAATTAAAATTATGTGTATAATCTCCACACTGCCATCTATCAATATTTTAAGTTTCATAAAAAGTGTCTCACTACTTTTTGAGTAATGACAAATATTGTTATATTTGCCATATTTTAAAGATTTTTGTTGCCATAGCATCCAAATTTTTCAAGAAGATTGGAAGAAAAGATAAAAGACGTGCATAATCTCTTGACTGTCATTTACCAATATTTCAAGTTTCATAACAATATTTTCAGTACTTTTTGCGTTATCAATGGATCCAGTCTATGTGTTAAATTAGCCATATTTTCAGTCTATTTGTTGCCATAGCAACCAAAGTTTTCAACATACATGTAGGAAGAAAAGAACAAGAGCTGTCATCTAGTGACGAATGCCCCCGAAAAGGTTTCTTAAGCATGCAGGTATTAGGAAAAGAATAGAGAATGAAAGAAACTCATTGCTTAATCTTGTTCTTGTGAAATGAAGTGCTATTTTTAGCAAACCTAACACCTTGGGACAAGGGTCATGAATGTGAAAAATTATCTTGATGTGGTAGACATTTATGCCAAATTATTTTAAAATTCTTCAATGCATGACAATGTTACAGTTTGGAAACTAATGTGTACCTTCAAACTCTTATGAGCATAAGTACCCTAAAAAACTATTAGAGTGACCTTGACGGTAGGAACAAGTGTTTTACACACAACACTTCATCTTAATGTGGTAGACATTTGTGCAAAGTAATTTATTAAACCCTTCGATGCATGACAAAGTTATAGTCCGGACACAAATGTTTGTACCTATTAACTCATCTCTCAATGCAGGACAAAAGTACAGTCTGGTCATGACTGTTGTGTAAGTGAACAGACGGACATGACCCTTAAGCCACGACACATCATCTTGATGTTGGTAGACATTTGTTTCAAGTTATTTTAAAATTCTTTCATGCATGACAGAGCTACAGTTCGGACATGAATGTGTATCTTCAAACTATTCTCGAGAGAATGAGTACCTTCAAACTATACGTGTGACCTTGACGTTGAAGGTAGGGACAGGGGTCTTGAACGCAACATGTCATCTTAATGTGGTTGACATTTATGCATAGTTATTTTAAAATCCTTCAATGCATGACAAAGTTACAGTCTGAATACGAATGTGTGTACCTATTAACTCTTATTGTGATAAAGTGAACTTCAAAATAGTAGTGTGACCTTGACCTTTGAGGTAGGGAAGTGATTCATAGATGCTACACATCGTCTTGATGTATTAGACATTTATGCCAAGTTATTCTAAAATCCTTTGATGCATGACAAAATTACATGTGTGTACCTATTAACTCTATTTGTGATGATGTGAAACTTCAAAATGTAAGTGTGACCTTGACCTTTGAGGTAGGGACGTGGTTCTTGGCGCGACACATCGTCTTGATGTGGTAGACATTTGTGCCAAGTTATTTCAAAATCCCTCAATGTATTAAAAAGTTACAGTCCTGACACAAATGAAGTGGGGACGCACAGACAGATGGACAAACAGATGGTGCGATTTTAATATACCTCCCTTCGGGGGCACAAAAAGACGTGCATAATCCCTAGACTGCCATCTATGCATATAACAAGTTTCATAAAAATATTTTCAGTACTTTTGCGTTATCGCCATATCCAATTTTGAGGACGGACGTCCAGCCAAAATGGAATAAGGGGCCATTTCTTTTGTTATTTTCTATTGTTTAATAGAGGGCCAATGGCCCCTTACTCTATTGTTACGGAATGAACTCTATTGTTCTCTTTTGTTCTGTTTACAGTCAGATGGCCCCCTATCCCTATTTGGTAGTGCAGAGAGACAGACAGACGGAAGGACAGAGGGTAAACCTAAAGTCTCCTCCAGTTAAACCGGTAGGGGACTAACAAGCTGACTATTCAACAAAAGCAGTGCGCTCATCAGTTAAGGGCAACAAATAAAACAAGAGCACAGCATAAGTTAGGCAATATATGCACAAATGCAAATTTGTTTTTAAGTAATCAAAATTTAAAATAATCAAAAACATTTTTAATTAAAGAGGAGACCCATTCATTACACTAGTCCGGGACATGTTTAATTTCAATGATCAATATAATAGTAAGTGAGATGTATATTGATACATTACAAAGAACTATGCTCTTATCACATGAATACTAAGATATAGTTATATATGCTACAGTTAGTGGTATGTGTGTATTCTATGTTTAATGTGGGTCCATTAAGGCGCCATTAAATGCTGCTTCTGCAAATAATTTTCTTTTCTCATTTCCTCCCTTTACATTAAAAACATCTATACCCACAGACACAAAGTGATGCTTCATGCTAAGTGTATATGCTCTGCATGCTGTAGGTTGGAGGAAAAGACTTTTAACTAATAGTTTTAAGAAATGTATACTCTACTAATCACTGTACATGTAAATTGTGCAAGACCTTTGTAGATGTCAACAACACAATGCTTAATGCAAAGTACATGTATCTAAACTTTTAACATAAAATATAATATTTTCGGGCATATGAAAATGTGTTCTTTTAACCACTTTTTATTTAAAGCTTTTAAAATTCAGCCATCTAAAAAAGATGTGGTAGTCATGGGATTAATTATATTGGTATTTCTTCTTTTGAACATATATTTTGTTGTAATGTATAATAAAACATATACTGGTTGGGGACCACCAAAACTGGACAACCACCAAACCCGGACGGCCCCGAAAATGCTTAATTTAGTATTTATTTTGTTCAGTGGTTGTCAGTCATTTTCTATCAACAGTAAATGCATGTTTCTTCTATAATTAAGTGAATAAATTTATTTCAACCTCCGTAAATGGTAATATTTTAATGTCTCTTTCAAGAATGTTGACGTTGAAATTTGGGGGTCAAGAAATCAATGCCTGACCTCATATACCAGCTATAATCATTTGCAGAGTAAACAATAGAATATCCAAAACTTTAGCATTTGTTGCTGAAATACTTTTTATCATGTTAAAAATCAAAAATCAAAACACCCAAGCTTTTATCTGAATTAAATCACAACATGTACATATCTGTCCGGACACACGGTACTGTAGTGTAGACAATTTAGGTAGTTTTGATACCCTCCTTGACGAGCGTCAAATGTAAGTGTCAATACAATCAGAAATAAACAAACTAGTTTGTTAGTTTGGAGAAGAACCTAGCTGTACTATGTAAAATATTTAGGTCTCTAGGTTAAAAATTATGAAATATGTATGGAAAAATGTTCAAAAAGTGTCCGGTTGATGGTCCCCGACCAGTACAGCAACTTTATATTAACCCTTCAACCAATATAAGTCTTTCAATTAGAGAATGACTGTCCACAATAAGGCCAAACAGAGGAAGTATTGTATATTAACAACTGCAGTTACTCCACACATCTTCATTCAAAAGATATGTGTCTAAATATGAAATTTTGATAAATTGCCGTAAAAAATTGATATTTTATAAGTAGCATTTACAAATTGTTGTTATTTAGTGAATTCATATAAACATCAGTAACATCAGTTTCAATTAATAAGATTGTCTTATTTCAAAATAATTAAATTATATAAACTATGATTTCCTAAATAATTATTATCTTCACAGAAAAAATCCAAAAATATAAAGTCTGATAAAAAACATAATGAAGTAATAGATTTTGTGAGGTAACATACATATATATTTGGAGGAGACATAGTAATAAATTTATATACTGTAATTAATACATTATGACTATATGTCATTGACCGGAGGAAGGTCAAACCTGCTTCCTGCACATCATCTTATTATGGTAAACCTTTCTTCCAAGTAGTTTCAATTTCCTTCCACCAGTTTGAAAGATTCCAGTACCATAGTATTATGTTTATATAATTATGTTTACTGCAGTTTCCATTGTTAATGGTTAATCTTTATGTTTCGTTTGTCATTGCATTTATAACTACATGTAGTTAATACTATGTTTTATAATATTACATTGTCTTTTGTAAAATAATTTGATGTAAATATGTTGTAAATATGTTGACCTACATATGGAAGATCGTTTTGGCGAATATGTAGCCTCGTTAAATACAGTCTTTATTATTATTATTATTATCATTATATAGACACAAAAACTGCTACAGACAGACAGACAAACAGACAGACAATCAGGTGCATAACATGATACGCCACAATTTTTTCAGGTGTATAAAATACCCAATTTTTATACATATTCTAAGTTAAAAAAAACAATTAATTTCCTAAATAATTGCTTCCATTGTCTAACAACTGTAAACTGTGATGATTTTCGGGTATTTCAAGTTTTATATTCATATCTTTTATAGTTTTGCAATCATTCTACTTAAAAGCAATGTTGACAAGAATTGTAAATTGAAAAAAGGCATTATTCCACCCACCAAACAACTGTTCCTACTCGTAATAAATTGGTTTCATGATGATATAATTAATAGTTATAAAATCATTCTATCTAATAGGCAATTTTGACCAAAAGAAATCTTTGTTAAAAGGGGCATAACTCCATTACAAGGGGTTAAGTGTTAAGAAGAAAGGTTAATGTGAAACTGTGAAAAAAACGCTTTTTATTTCTCAAGTAGATAAAATTAACCATTCTAACTCTTAGTTTGCTGGTGGCAACTAATCTATCCATACAAACTGTGCACAAAGTTTCAGGTCATTGCAATTGTCTGCACTTTTGGCTGTTTAGTCAGTACTTATTATGTAATTTTCTCTCAAAAAGGTGAATGATTTTATTAAGATTGAAAAATAATTAGCATGGTAATGGTTAATGTCTTATCAGAGGTTAACATGCAATTGCATTATATAACATTTTATGTAAGATACTACACTTTTAAAGTTTTATGTAAACAATGAAATAAAAGATTGTTCCATAGCTAGACCATTTTTCAAGTATGATCACAAGATAACTCATTCAAGGAAACATAAATAAAAAAAGCAGTACTAGGACAGTAACAAGAGTCACCACCAGGCGGGAGGAAAGGACCAGCTTTACTTGACCCGAAGTAAGGAACATAGATTCCCATACATAGTTTGTACGCTATTTTATTCAAATAACACATATTCAGTAAGAATTTATAGATTTCAATAAATTTCTGCAATAAAAATATTCCACTCAAAGATGAGCATAATATATCTTTAAACAAATCCCTTAAAAATAAAAAGAAAATTAATGAAAAAAAAATATTTTTTTGTTTTTTTTAATAGGTTTGTCAAGTCACACTTCTCGTTTTGTCAAAGTATGAATCATTTCCATAAATAAATGACAAACTTAAAATATAAGCAAAATTCGTTTATTTGATGGTCAAGGTCATTTAAGTTCATTGTCATATCTACATTATTCAACATGTTTGTTTGGTCACAAGTGTTGTTTTGTAAAATTATAAATCAAATCCTGCATAAATAACAAAATTATGACAACTTAACTAAAATTCATTAATTTGACCTTGACAGTCAAGGTCATTTAAAGCTAAACATCAAGGTCAGCTCAACATTTTACAAGGTCTCATGCAAAAGGTTGTTTTGTCCAAATATGAAGATAATCCATTGATCAATTACCAAGTTACAGTCCATTAAAGCAATAATCAGTGAAAATTCAATATGACCTTCAAGGTCAAGGTCATACATGAGTCAATGTCAATTGTAGTTTGATATACATGAAGATCCTGACCTAAAAGATGTGTGTCTAAATATGAAGTTAATCTATAAACACATAACAAAGTTATAGCCAGTTACAGGAAAACAATTTTTTTATCAAACTGACCTTGATTGCCAAGGTCAATTAAAGGTAAATGTCACATCTTAATTATTCAATATGTTAGTTTTCTTATGTCCTATTAAAAATAAAATCTGTACATCTGAACAAATAACAAAATTATGACAATTTAACAAAAATTCAAAAATTTGACCATGATGGTCAAGGTCATTTAAAACTTTGGGTCAAGGTCAATTCAACTTTTTAAAAGATCTTGTCCAAAAGGTTGTTTTTTCCAAGTATGATGATAATCTGTTTATTCATTACCAAGTTACAGTCAATTATAGCAAAATTCAGTGAAATTTCAATGATCAAAGTCATAAACAAGCTTAGATCAATTTGAGTTTAATATACATGTAGGTCTTATCCTAAAAATGAACTCAATGCATTCATTAATAAAAAAAGTTATAGCCAGTTACAGCCCAAAAAAAATGAAAATTTCAATTAATTGACCTTCAAGGTAAAGGTCATTTATGGGTGATGGTCAAGGTTTGTCTGATTAACTGGAATGATTGTTGCGTTCAATTTTGAAGACAATCCATTCATAAATAAGTTATAGCCACTAATAGCAACAAGAGGGCCATGATGGCCCTGAGGTCGCTCACCTGTATATATAGCATATAGTTAAAAACAATGACACCCCTGGGGCAGGGGCAGTTTTGACCCCCGGGCTTTTATTTGAACAAACTTTGTAGATATTTACTTAAAGATGTTTCATGCTTAATATCTAAACTCTAGCTATTTGGGTTTTTTCAAAGAAAATTTTTAAGTTTTTGCTATACACATAAATTATAAGGAAAATCAATGACCCCCGGGGCGGGGCCAGTTTTGACCCCAGGGCTTTTATTTGAACATACTTGGTAGACACCCATTAGAACATGTTTCATGCTAAATATCTTAGCTCTAGCTCTTTGAGTTCTTTAAAAGAAGATTTTTTAAGTTTTTACTATATGCATATAGGGAAAATCAATGACCCCCTGGGGCGGGGCCAATTTTGACCCCAGGGCTTTTATTTGAACAAACTTGGTAGACACTCATTAGAAGATGTTTCATGCTAAATATCTTAGCTTTAGCTCTTTGGGTTCTTTAAAAGAAGATTTTTTAAGTTTTTACTATATGCATATAGGGAAAATCCATGACCCCCTGGGGCGGGGCCAATTTTGACCCCCGGGCTTTTATTTGAACAAACTTGGTAGACATTCACTAGAAGATGTTTCATGCCAAATATCTAAGCCTTAGCTCTTACGGTTCTTTAAAAGAAGATTTTTAAGTTTTTACTATATGCATATAGGGAAAATCAATGACCCCCTGGGGCGGGGCCAATTTTGACCCCAGGGCTTTTATTTAAACAAACTTGGTAGACACTCACTAGAAGATGCTTCATGCCAAATATCTTAGCTCTAGCTCTTTGGGTTCTCTAAAGGAAGATTTTTTAAGTTTTTACTATATGCATATAGGGAAAATCAATGACCCCCTGGGGCGGGGCCAATTTTGACCCCAGGGCTTTTATTTGAACAAACTTGGTAGACAGTCATTAGAAGATGTTTCATGCCAAATATCTTAGCTCTAGCTCTTAGGGTTGTTTTAAAGAAGATATTTTAAGATTTTTCTTTCGGTTGCCATGGCAACCAGAGTTCTGCATGGAATTAAATTCTTTGAACAATTTTTAAAGGTGACCACCAAAGGAACATTCCTGTGAAGTTTGGATGAAATTGGCTCAGTGGTTTATGAGGAGATGTCATTTAAAGCAAAAGTTTACGGACGGACGGACGACGGACGGACGCCGGACGAAAAGCGATCACAAAAGCTCACCCTGTCACTTTGTGACAGGTGAGCTAAAAATAAAGCAAAATTTAGAATTTGACTTTGAAAGTCAAGGTCATTTATGAATGAAGGTCAAGTTTAGTCTGGTTCTTGTGGCCATGTATGAAGACAATACACCAAGAACTCAAAAAGTTATGATCAAGGTTTGCGGACGGCAACAACTGTAACAATACCTCTATTTTCTTGAAAAAAAAAGTCAAGCTAAAAAAGAAATTAATCAAGAGAAACATAAGAACAAGCAATCGTTTGGATTATGACGATAATGACCTTGATGATAATCCTCAGCATAAATAATTAATATGAAATTTCAAGACAAAATAACAAAATATTGCACTAAACATAATTATTTTCCTTGTAGTGATTCCAAAATGTTAGCAATCTGTTCTCTTCATTAGCACAAAATGCTCTAAAATCACTAAGAACACGATCTTGAAAATGTTCATCACCCGTATTTGATGACCTCCAGCGTCTTGACGACATGAAATTCCATGACCACAAAAACCCGACCTCGTGATCGGTTTCAATGTTCTGGTTAAATGTCTGACTAGTCTGTCTGGCAATGTAATCTTTACGCATCTCGGCCGTTGACTTCCGGGTCAAACTCCCTGTTGACCTTTGTTCCTTACCATTACCAAATTTGCGGCCAATTTTCATTTCTTTTGGTAACGGGGAAGGACTGGACATATGAGTGCCTTCAATTATGACAAACATACCACCTGTACAGTGTACATATTGGTGATGCTCTTCTATGGCTGTAGGAATCTGTGTCTTGTTAGCCAGACGTACACTACTTCCCATAAAACCAAACCTGGAAAAAATTTAGGTTTCTTTGAATAAATTTTAAAGTTTTTATTTAAACTGAAACTGCTAAAATTATGACAAAAAACAGGGGGGGGGGGAACTCTATAAATAAGTTCATAGTTAAGACCCTACTTCATTTGCTGTCATTAAAGACATTTCACTGACTTATGCCTATTTCATTAAAGTCAAGTGTTATTTTAATATGTAACATAATTTATCCAACAATAAAATGTTACACAAACCTATGACTGAGGAATCTTCTGTCCATGATCAGACAAGTATTTCATTTGTCAAAGTGACCTAGATCTAACAACCTCAAAATTATTAGGGGTGTCCAATAAACCATTTAGCAATGTCTCTACAAAGTTTGTTAAAGTAAGGTTTATAACTTCTCAAGTTATTGATCACACAAGAAACTTATACTAAGTACCACAGTGATATTGACCGATGATCTCCTGTCCTTAAATCTATGGGGGTTATGACCAACATCCCTACCATATCTAAGGCCAAAGCATTCTGTTGTATCTATTGGTAGGGCAAGCTTTTAGTGGTTAAAGCCAGTGACCTTGACCTTTGACTTCTGACCTTCAGCAATAGGAGTCATTTATATATAGTCATGACTAACCTTCATACCAACTCTTTGCACTATGGACCAAAACTTTCTCTATTTTTTGTTTCAGTTCAACTGCAGTATTTCCTTCATTTACCAGGCAGAAGCCTGGTACCAAAAATATGCAACTAACCTTTAACTTACTTTTAGAATTAATAAACCTAGTGAGCACAACATATAATCTTCTGATTTTTTGCCTGTAAAACACCTGACCTGTATACTGATGCAATTATTAAATACAGTGAAAGTTGAGAAAACCGGACGGCATTCGGACCGAGGGTTTTGTCCGGTTTTCTCAGCGGTCCGGTATTCTCAATGTCTCCTTCAGCTATTCAGGATCCTATAAACCGAGCAATAACTTACACAAGATGCTGAACGTATATTTGCATTTTCATGATCATGAGTAAGTATATTGCTTAATAAAGAAATGATAAAAATACTTTACAATATGTTTTAATTGTTTTTGTCCAATTATTGCATATAAATACAATAAAATTTTGGATTTAAACGAACAGCAGTTACCTCATAACGATAAAGTTCAATTACACCCGTATATGTTTACATTTGGGTAATGGATAATGATTTAACGAACATAGTTTACTTTGTTTGTTTATAATAATGCGCCAATTGTAAATAGTGCTTATACCATATTATTCAGATAGAGATTTTTAAAGTAGGTCTCGGCAAAGTTTCACTGTCTTTAACTATTTCAAATTTGTCACTTATAGACAGCTCTCGTCGAATTCTTTTAGGCTATGGAATAGAACCTCGCACTAATAAATGTCGTTTCCGTTGCGTTGTCATTTTGGGAAATGAATATACAAAAAACAATGCAGTATAATAATATTCTATTTTTCATTCATACTGATTTTAACTTATCAATTTCTCGTGCATTTAAACGGTAACATCTAACTGTAAAAAGAGACATAATTAACAAATCAGATAATTATTGTTCCGTTACCGCTCAGTTAGCATATGAGACACAACCAATTGATAAGTACACAACGTTATTCACACCTTCGTCGTCCGGTATTGTCAGGGTAATTGTCTATATAATGGACTTTGTAGTCCCCTTTCAACCGTCCGATATTCGGTTTTGACAGATTCCGGTATTGTCAATGTTTAATACAATAGATTAAAGAAGGGAAAATTTGGGACTGAATTATTCGTCCGGTATTTAGAGAGTTCCGATTTTCTCAGCGTCCGGTTTTCTCAAATTTCACTGTATTTGGCTAAATCAAAGAAAAATAAATTTTAAAGTAAAGACACCTTCTGATTATAGTTTCCTGGAGGTGTAGCAATTTTTGCTGCCTTGTATCTTCATCATGCCCTGAAAATATATTGTAAAATATAGAGGCTATTGAATGAATGTAGGTTCAATACTAATTTATTGAACAAGTTGAATAAATTTATATTTTGCAAGCATAAAATCATATTTTTCTAGCAAAATATTATTTTATTCAACAAGTTCAATAAAGTCAGTAATAAACCTACACAAATATAACAAACTATTTATCACATACCCAAAATGAGGACTGTTTAAGATGCAGGAGAATAATTTTTCATTGACGCACCTGTATAGTTAGCTTGTCTTTTAACTAAGTTTGTATAACACAAATGACATCACATCAAAATAAATGCATGGGCTTGCAATACCATTTTTATGCAGTTGCAAAATTGACATGGGTATGAACTAAATTCTGTGTGATGCAAAACTTCGCAAGGGATAAGTGAGATATAACCCCCACTATTCACTGAAGAGCTAAGCTTAAATGTAAAGAATTAATAACAACTTAATAGAATAAAATCTAGGAAAGACTACAAACCTCTTGAGATAATGGAAGATATTGAATCAAAATCTTGAGATAATGGAAGATATTGAATCAAAATCTTGAGATAATGGAAGATATTGAATAATTATCTTAAGACAATGGAAGATATTGAATAATTATGAATAATTATCTTAAGACAATGGAAGATATTGAATAAAAATCTTGAGATAATGACAAAACATTGTATCAAAATCTTGAGATAGTGGAAGATATTTATTAATAATCTTGAGATAATGTTACTTATTGAATAAAAATATTGAGATAATGGAAGATACTGAATCAAAATCTTGAGATAATGGAAAACAGTGTATCAAAATCTTGAGATAGCGGAAGATATTGAATCAAAATCTTGAGATAGTGGAAGATATTGAATCAAAATCTTGAGATAATGGTAATTCAATACAATCTTGAGATAATGGAAGATATTTAATAAAAATGTTGAGATAATGGAAAATATTGAACAAAAATCCCGAGATAATGGAAGATATTGAATAAAATCTTGACATAATGGAAAATATTGAATAAAAATCTTGACATAATGGAAGATATTGAACAAAAATCTTGGAATAAGTAGATAATGAATACAAAACGTATATTATCTGAAGGAATTAAAAACAAACCTTGGAACAAAGAGCCACCAGTCTCCATACATCCTACATTCAATGGTACAAAGATGGGTCCTCTCAATGGGTCACTGTCCGGTGCTGTAGGTAGGGCAAAGGGGTCAACTGGAACTGGCATCAGGTGAAAACCACATGAACTGGCTTTTCTTGCCCAGTTGTTGATCTACATTATAAATCAATGAAACATTTTTGGTGAAAGGTGGTCAGTTTTAGAGGATTGTAAATATTCCAAATGAATTGATGATAAAAATTTTAGTATATGTAGTTCTATCCTCACAAAGATCTTTAAAGAAGATTTACTGTCAAATGATCAAAGTTTTGTTCAATGGCGTCATCTGCTTTTAAAAATCCTTTAATCTTTTAATTCTATCTTAAATATCTAAGGACTGCTGACTGTGTGGGTTCAAACCGCATCAGGGGCTAGCCATTTTTCTGTGAGCAAGAAACTGTAGATGCATTGTTTAGTGCTGGTTGATCAAGGGAATAGATTTAAGGTTTTAGCTTGCAAATACACTGACACAGAAAAAAACCAATCTATTCAAGGTTTTAGCTTGCAACACACTGCCAGAAAAAAAATAATCAAACTACAATAAATTCATTTAAATTAACTATACAAAATGGATGAAAAAGCTTCTTGCTGTTCTACTTACCAAGTCACCTAGGATCTGACCAGTGGATACCATCCATTGCACCTGAAGTTCAAAGCCACAATGAGGACTGTAGTGGGCATGGTACCTGGCTGTAGCCCACTCGGGTCTATCACTCTTTGACTGGGGATCCACATCAACATTTACATACTTGTGCATCAAAGTTGCTAATAATAGAATATAAATGGATAATGTAAAACAGTATCAGAACAAAACATAACTATAATAATAAATAGTTAAAAGGGAGACAACCTAATATATAATAAATATTGTAAAACATAGCTTGTAAAATTTTTCTTATTTTTCTTACGTAACAATTTTGCTCAATTTTTGAGTTCAATTAATAATTCATGTACATTAACTGCACTTCAACTACAAGTCTTAAAAGTAACAGTAAAAATTGCTTCTTCTTTTCACACCTATTATTTTATTGGACAAATACATGTACTATATATATTTACATCTGAAATATTTTTGCTTTCAAGTTTTACATTAAGAAAGGCATATATAAGATACATTGATACATGATACTTCGATAAGTTTAGACAGTTGTCAGCAGAAGTAATCACTCCTACAAAAGGTGACAAACTCATTTCATTTTCCTGTATCATGACCTTTGTATTTATGAGCATTTACAGTATATTAAATATAAAAAGTTAAATCAAACATCTAATAAATTAAAGATTTCCACTGAAGTCTAAAAGTCTAAGAATATAAAATTTGAATTTCTTATATTGATCGGCCGGGTCACTTTAAACATACAGATTTGCAAAAGATTATTAAGAAATATACCAAGAAATATCATGAAAATCATATTTTTTTATTTATTATTAGTCTGATTCGAGTGAAAAGTGATGTGAATCTAGAAAATTTATTTCTGGTCCTGTCATGTAAAAAACCTCAGTGGAGTCCCTTTAACTTTTATTTAAACAAGAAAGATGGTTTCCCGAGTTCTGACTCTATGCAATTAAATCAAATAATATATAAAAATAGTGTAAATTTTAAGTGATATATTTTGACTAACTAAAAACTATTTCAAGTAAAATAACCAAATCAAAATGCTTTGACAGAGCCTACTTATACTACCTACGTACATCAAATAAATTAAAATATCTGTGCATCAGTATACATTGATAGTACATTGTACATACAAGTTGTTACAATTTGACCAAATTAAAACTCTTAACCTGCTAGAACCTAAGTGACTAATGCTATACAGCAAGGTCCATCTGTACATCCATGAAGTATAATCAGGCTTTATATTCTTGGTAGCTGTAAAGTGAATTGGTCTACCTATGGGCACATTTTCCATAAAGTATTTCAATTGGTCTACCTATGGGCACATTTTCCAAAGGTATTTCAATTGGTCTACCTATGGGCACATTTTCCAAAGGTATTTCAATTGGTCTACCTATGGGCACATTTTTCAACAGTATTTCAATTGTTCTACCTATGAGCACTTTTCCATAAAGTATTTCATTTGGTCTACCTATGGGCACATTTCCATAAAGTATTTCATTCGGTCTACCTATGGGCACATTTTTCCAAAAGTATTTCAAATGGTCTACCTATGGGCACATTTTCCAAAGGTATTTCAATTGGTCTACCTATGGGCACATTTTCCAAAAGTATTTCAATTGGTCTACCTAATGGGCACATTTTCCATAAAGTATTTCAATTGGTCTACCTATGGGCACATTTTCCAAAAGTATTTCAATTGGTCTACCTATGGGCACATTGTCCATAAAGTATTTCAATTGGTCTACCTATGGGCACATTGTCCATAAAGTATTTCAATTGGTTCAATCAGTTGAATATTTTAATAAGATATTTCTTGTTTTTTAGGTTCTTTTATGCTTTTTTTGGAAAAAAAAGTTAATTAATTAAAAGGTTTGTATAGTCATCAATTTTTTAGATGAATAATAATATTGTGTTCTTGAACAATTTATTATCAGCTATATACAGATATGTTGTATAAGATGTATCTAATACACGTGTATTTAGAACAAACAACATCTATATATAAATATTTTGTTGGTTACCTAACATAAAGTACTAAAATCTATCAACACATTTATTTGTGGCATTTCAAACCATCCCATTATGGACCATTATTCACTTTTAACTTAAAATGAAGTGATTCACATTTAACAAGGTCAAAATCCAGTACGCAAAAACAGGTTTTTGGATGTAGGCAAAAAAATGTAACAAGCAGTATAATAAAATTACTTACACTGTCTTAAGCAATACTATAAAAGCATATAGCAGTGTTGAACTAAAATATATTATACATGTAAATAAAGCTCTTTAAAAATGAAAACAATAAGTGCAAGAGTAATTATAAATAAATTTCTGAAAGTGAAAGTAAATAAAATAAAAAAACAGAGTATAACAATAAATCTATGTAATCATCTATTTGATATGTACATGTATTTTACATTTTTAAGTTTCTGTATCATAATAAACACTAACTAGATATGCTATGATATATTTGTGTCATATAAAGCTCACTAACATAATTATATTGTGTATCTTAGCAAAAAAATATCAAAATTTTCATAAAAAAGTCTATCTCTCTGTTTAAAGCACATGAAAGACATCATGTATAGGTCGGGTTGCATCAAATCAATATAGGTCGTATGGCGACTTTCCAGCTTTACTGGGGAGGAAGACCTCAGGTGCCCTGAGTCCATGCATGCATTATTTCAGGTACATTATTAATGGGCACCCGAGTAGAACCACCAAAGTTCCTTAAGCTAGCTGGATAGCTTCCTCACTTGAAAGAATGCAAAGTCCTTGTCAGGATTTGCACCCACAGTGGTGAGAGGCAAGTGGTTTAAAGTCAATATAGCCAATCATAACATTCAGTCGGTTTAAGACTTTAATGATGAAAAGGTGACAAAATGTCATAATGAATCTTTGTCATCATTTTTGTTGCCCAGTTTCAAACAAAAATTATGACTATTTTAGGACATAAAAAGCAAATGTGTTGGTTTAATTGAATATTAATTCATATTTTATCATTTCTTGCATTGACTGGTACAAGTAAAAGTAGGCCTATTGGAACTATTAATTCATAAATGCATATTCTGCTGACATGGATGATCTTAGGTTACTTCAGTCAACTTTCTGGCAGGTTGCCTTGGTAACAACAAACAGAGTAGACTGAATGATGTAAAAAATATTGTTCAAACTCTGTGGTCTTGCCAGCCCAACAATCAATTTTAGAAAACAGAAAAAAATAGTCTATGTAGATTGGTTTAAACATATTTATTTAAGCTTGATTGCAAAACAAGTTCTTTCAACTTATATAAATCACTTTTGGCTCCGCTTCCTGGAACCAACCAGTACTGCAGGTGTCATGTCTAGAAACATGGTCATGACCCTATTAGGACTCAAACCCATGATCCCTGAGTTGATGGACAGACACCTTAACCACTAGGCTACCACTCCCCTTTATCTATTCTATGTAGATAGAATATCACTCTCTCTCTCTCTTTATAAACAAAATTTCACTCTCTCTTTCAAAAAAAAATAAATAAATTGACATACTTCATTATCAGGCAGGAAGCTAAAATAATGGCCGCTTAAAAGACAAGCGTTTGGTTAAGTTGGCATTTAAATTGGTACAATTTAAATCTAAACATCGTTTGCCTTTTCTAAAAAAAAATTCTATGTTCTTTGTGCTCAAAGCAACTTACCTTTTGTTTTTAGCTCTGAAACTTTGTAAATTCAATCAAATAATTATTTTGTTTTTGGGCCTGAAACTTAGTACCGGGTATACATGTATTTAAACAAATAATTTTTTTTTGGCTGAAACTTTGTATATTTAAACAAATAATTATTATGTTTTTGGCCCTGAAACTTTGATGTATATTTAAACAAATAATTATTATGTTTTTGGCCCTGAATTTTTTATATTTAAACAAATAATTATTATGTTTTTGGCCCAGAAACTTTGTATATTTAAACAAATAATTATATTAAAGACCCTGTACGTTATAATGCAGGTTGTTACCATGTATGTAGTCTATGCTTAATGAGGATCTGTAAGGGCGCATTAAATGCAGACATGTCACCAGTCATGCCCTTAAAAAGTTTTAATTTTGAAGCACAAAGTGGTGATAATTTACCTCCATGCAATTTCCATGAATTATTAGCCAAAGATATAAATTTTGAGAAAAGTAGGTCACTGTATGGAGGTCAATGAGAGCTAAATGGCCTGCCGTTCAAACTGTCTAACGGTGCTAGGGGCTTACGCACCCTAGCACACCATCCTCGTCAATCAGAAGCCTACTTTGTAGGGCCATTCCCCTCGGCATTAGTCAGGACACCTGCAGCTGGTCTGCAGTTGTTGATGAAGTAGAAGTCCCACTAAACTTTAATGGGTGCATAAATTTATAAGTTTACTATCTGCCAAGCCGTAAACCTTCTGCGATGCCCTGTGCCATCTCAGCGGCGTGCACACTCTGAGGGGAAGTGAGAAGTGATGTTGTTACCACACTAGTGAAATTTTATATATGTATATAATTATGCTTCTAAAACAACTTTTAAACATTGAAGAATAATTTTATGTAAATTATGTACAGCAAATATTTGTTCACATTATATGTAATCATCAAAATATATGCATTCATTTCTTATTGAAAAATTTGACTTAGACTTTATAGAAAATAAATTTCTAAATACCTCCCTTTGTAAACATGAAATGTAAAATTCGGTAGCATCTTTACAAATAATGCTTTTTGGAACTTACAATATTGATAAATCTTCATTTGAGCATTATATTTTTTATATAAAACCATAAAAAAAATTGAGTTACAGGATCTTTAAGTGCTTTTCCTGTCAAGGAGACACAGCAAAGACAAACTTTTTGTTTTTGTTTGTTTGTTGTTTTTTGTTGTTGTTGTTGTTTTCTTACTGTTGTTTTTTTTTGGCAACATTAACACTAAGAATACTAATTCGGCATGATATCCAAATATTTAGGTAAATATTATTGCAAAATTTATTTTAACATAACCCAGGTCTTCTTGTTGATGAATCATTGAATATTTGAAAACAAATCTTTGTCTACTTCTAGAAACAAAAATTATTGCCTGGAAGATAAACAGTATGGTGTCAGATGTTTATTTTTAGCAATCTGAAAATATCTCTTAACAGATTAAAGTACTGATTCTACTGCTAATTGTTTACAAAAACAAATATCTTTCTCACGTTGTGTTAAATTCCAGCATTTTATAAACATGTATGAGGAATGATCCAGAATTACCCGGAATCAAATCAATATTCATCCTGATGAAGGTACGATAAGACCGAACCAGTAGAAAATAAATAACCTTAACCAGCTCTGGTTTTGATGAGTTATACTTCTCCATTTTCCTTGTATTTTGAAAAAAAATCAATTTTTGTTAAAGGAATTTTGGTGTATTACAAATTTTCAGCATGCCTCGCATTCTATGACCTTTGTTGCTAAAGTGTTACCATGGTTATTTAAGACATACTGAAAAGTACTACACAGCATAAAATAAATAATATTTGACTATCAAATCAGTGAAAAATTGAATTTTTAACACGGGTATAACTTAGATGACGACACCATGAAAATTAAAACAAACTTTATTAATTATTAATTATGCGACTTATAAACAAATTCTAGGTAATTCTGGATCATCCCTCGTATGCCCAAAGTGTTTACTGCTTGTTTACATTAAAACTAAACTAACCAACAGAGTTCTTTGATTTGAAAGGGTCTCAAAATTATCTAATTTTTCTATTATCAGAAATACAGTACAATGTACTTTATATTTGTACAATAAACAATAACAAAACCCTGTTTGTAAAATAAACATCAACAACAACAACAACTCTGAGAGGTTGACTACAGTGAGTTGAATGTTCTATTATTGAACATTTAATTATTGAACATTTTAGTACATTAATTTTATATTTTGAAAATACAAAAACATAATTATTTGATGATGTAAACTTATAAAATTTAAAACAATATCTCTCCTGTCTGTGGGTTATTATAGCCAAAATTTTGTGAATAAAGTCATTTTAATGAACACCATTTGAGAATCACTTATACATGTATGTTTTTTTTACATCATTTAGCAAAAATTCATAATTATGATATTCATAGTAAATTACGAGAAGGTAAAATAAACAGTAAATTTATCATGTAAGCATATTACAAACATGACCATACTGCACATAATGAATAACAGTTTCAATGTTATTCTTTCTCAAAGTTGTGTCCATCAACTTATTCATGAGAGAATGACTTTATGAGCATGACTCCCAACTAGCATTTATGCACTTATAAGAACGTCATTTGAGTCGCGTCATGACAAAACCAACATAGTGAATTTGCAACCAGCATGGCTCCAGACCAGCCTGTGCATTTTCGCAGTCTGATCAGGATCCATGCTGTTCGCTTACCAACCCTATAACAAGTAGAGAAACTGATAGCGAAGAGCATGGATCCTGATCAGACTGCGCGGATGAATCCATGCTGGTCGCAAACGCATTACGTTGGTTTTGTCATGACGCGGCTCATTTCAAGTTTTTATCATTTATCAAGGGGCAGATTTGCTTATGTCCACCTTTGTGAGGATTTCATGTAGAGTGTAGCAGTCAAGACTTCATAAAGCATGCATCTGACCAGTTTAACGTCACCTCTCACCAACACAAAATACAATTTCTATCTTATCATTACACATAAAATTATACCTTCTGTTATCACTGAATAGGAACACAACTGTTGACCTTCTTTCATTGAATAAGCCAATCAAGCCTGCTCCCAAAATGCTCATTTCCATTACTATTTTAAGCAATGGAAAAACCAGAATAGCCTGGCAACGTAATTAGGAAATTTGTCAAATATAATAAGAAAAATCTTTGTCACAAGAATGTTACAAATTTTAAAGCACCCCTGAAATGCACATAAATGTTACAAATTCCAAAGCACCCATGTCATTGGCATGCAAACAACCTTGCAACTTTATGACAAATATGTTACAACATGGTAAAGGAGAACAAAAAGAACCGTTTTAGACACTTACATACATGTCCATAAAAAGTTAAAGTCTCTCTAAAATGACCACATAAATACATGTACCTTTCATACAGAGCATTATTTCTATAAATCAACAGAATATTCATGTATACAGCTGGTCAATACAGATCTATGAATCTTATCTATAATCAGACATGTTTTTCTGACTTTTATCACAAGCATCACAATAATTATTGTGAAGTATTATATCAATCAAAACAGTCATTGAGATTATTTCACCACAAAACCCTGCTTGAAACTGAAAGGCCTTAACCATCAGTATAAGCCAGACCAGCCTGCACATACTGTTGGCACAACCATCCGGTAAGCTCTGGACTGGGAATGATGCAATGGCTGAACTGTGCTCTGATAAATTCAATGTGGATTATTGTTGTGATCTGGACGGAAAACAACCAACACTACCACCATACTGTCAGCTGACTTACTTTCATTTTTGATCAAAAGTGATATGGACTGCTCCAAAAATGGAAGCTGACCAGTCCATTTAAGAAAATAGGCAGGTTAAGGGTTATACCAGAATTCCTGACTTTTAATTTTGATCAAAAGTGATATGGACAGTTCCAAAAATGGAAACTGACCAGTCCATTTAAGAAAGTAGGCAGGTTAAGGGTCATACAAGAACTCCTGACTGAAATTAAGGGCACCAATTTTTTGTTGAATCAAAGTTATTTAATTTAACAATAAAATGGTAGAAAGTCATGCTTAATGACAACCACTCAGCATGCATTAAATCTTAAAAATTCCAAACAATTATTCTGTTGATTTGTAAATGTTGATGCTGTCAACCTAGCAGGTTGTTCAATAAAATGAAAGTAAATGAAAAAATGGGAACACAGATGGAAAACAGTGAGAATCAAATAAGGCATACTTGATACTGAAATACAATATTACAGGTATTTCTATATCATTAGTAAAATAAAATATCACAATTAGCCTAGTTGTTTAAGATGAGATTAAAGTAAAATATATTAACAGATGACACACCACGGACAAACACTGATCACAATACTCAACTGAATACAACAAAACAATCCTTTTATAATTATATAAAGTGAAATGTGGATCAAACAATACTATTTACCCATGCATTTCATAGGGATATTTGTATACAGTAAAGGCAATAACATTCTCTTTTTACAGTTCATTCAAACATAACCTCTCATATAAAAGACCCTTAACCCTTAGGTGGACAACCATCAAAGTTTGTTTATAATACCGAAATAGCTGGGAAAACCCCACATTTGCCCGAGTTCAGAGTGTCATGGATTGCTAAGACACATGTTGTATTTATATGGACACATTTGGGTCAAAAAGCTTTCAATTTCTATTTGCATGCAATAACAATAGTTAAGATACAAACACTTTATTTATATTTGAGAGCAGGGCCAAAAAACCCTTCTTTGTAGAGGACGAATATAGGCTGCTTCCCCAACCAAACTAGCCTCTTTTTTCCCCCCAGTTTAGTCCTCAAAATTCCCCAGTCTTTTGAACTTTCCCATAGAATTTAGAACAAAATTAAATGATAGTGTTGAATTCTTTAAGGTCTTTTTCTGCCTTATTAGTATTTCCAAGTGCTTTTTTATTTTTGAGAACTTCTTAAAAGTTTGTGCTAAATTTGAGACCCCTTTTCCCAAGGTATGCCAAAATAACGTATATTTTCCCCAAGAAAATGGCTGAGGGCCCTTCCCCAAAAATGGTGTCTTGGCCCTGGAGAGAGGTAACATTTTAATAAACCTGACACCAAATATCCAAGGATGGAGACCAAACAAATACCATTATTAGAATCGATCTATCTATCTTAAAGCCCTACCTGACTTATTATAAACATAACCAAAATATATCATATACATCATATACATGTATGAAAAAAATCTGTAAAACTGTCACAGAAGACTTTGTATTTTTAGTCATTTTTTAAACTTAAAATATCTAAGTAAAGACATTTCTCACAAACTATCAAAGATATTCTAATTTTTTCACTCTCAACTTCAAAATGCATTTGAAAGTCAATTTTGCTTCATTTTCCTTTTCTTGACTTAAAATATTTGCTTATTTCAAAAAAATGTCATAGGTATTCATTTTAAACCAAAAATAAGCACTTTTGCAATATTAATTGCTCCCTTTCCTACTTTCAGCACTGAAAAAAATAGAATGTGTTGTTTATTTTGCAATAGGAATGAAGCACTCAAGAAAAAGTTGTCAGCCATTTTTTACATTTAAGTACAAATAATTATTGTTTCAAATAAAAGGGCCATAATCTGTCAAAATGTATGTCATACTATTTTTACAGAGTAACAGAAGCACCACTGGTATGTGATAAATATGTTTTAATATTTGTAACAATATGTGTAAAATAGTAATCACAAGCTAAACCCCATGTGAGTTCAAATCCCACTAGAAAATTTAGATTCCTAAATTAAGATCTGAACCGTAAGCACTCCAAAATACATCTAGAAATGTCTACTTATATATTAATCCAATTAGTTTCATCTAGCAAATGATAGGGAAAAGTAACCTCTGACTAACATATCATTTACAGTGTAAATAATTTTCAGTTAGCTATTCTGTTTAGATAATTAGAATTATTCTGTTTAGATATAGAAATTAACTCTTGAGAAATAGCAGAAAAGTAAAAAGCAAAGAAATGTTTGTATGAAGTTTAGATTATAATAATTCTTTTCTTGACTTTACAATGTAACCATATCAATGGTCAAAATTAATAGTACATATATATTTCCTTAGTAAGCATATCTTTTACTCCATAGAGATGAATTAGCAATAAAAGATGTGGAATATGTTGCTTTCAAAAAAAAAATATAGTGTTTTAAAAATGAATCTTGAGAGGAAAGTGTTCAAGAGCATTTATATGTTAAACAAAGTGACAAAGGACAAGGTCCCTAAACTCTAAGCCTGCTGGTTGTGACTGGATTTATCCATGCAGATATAGCAGACAAATTATCAACCAGCACATCTGTACTATCTGTTCACAGTCAAAACTGTTTAATATTCAGTCAGTAATTATTTTAAAATTTTCCCTGAATCATAATAATGAAAGGTTTTGTCCAGATTGAAAGCTGGCCCGTTCATTTAAGATATTCGTCTAAATTCTGGTTAAGTCCTCTTTTTTTGGTTCGACACTTTGATGTTAAGTTGATGATGATAGTTAAGGATAAAGTTTCTGAAACTAGATTTAGCTAATTAATTTTGTAACAATGGGTTCTAAGACAATTAATCTAATAGCTAATTAATTTCATGACAATGGGTTCTTATCCAATACAGATACATACAGATGGATGGACAGACAGACGGACGGATGAGGCCCATTTCTATATGCCTCTTTTTTTCTTCTGAAGGGCAGGGGACAATTAACATCTCTACTTGTTCTTATAAATGCCCCTATATCAAAGTATAACCTAAAAAGAAGATATTAATTAACTCATTAAAACAGCTGTAGTACACTATAAAAATCAACCTCCAATCCTTTGTCAGTATGAATTTCAACAGTATTAGAAAAAATATTAAACCAATGTGTTGGCAGTGAGCACAATTTTAATTCAATCATATGTGAGAAACAGGGACAGTGCTCAGTATTAGATAATTATGATTAAAAATGAGTAAACGTTTTGTCCAGATTAGATTTTTTAGACAGACAAGTCCATTTTAGATATTTAGGGAAGTAGATGTTAAAAAGTGAGTAAAGTCAGGTACAGCTTGATAGAACTGACCACAATCATACACAAAATGTGGGTTTTCAAGCACTGCTAACTATAAAAAAAATCTATAATAATAATAATACGTGGGTACCAACCCCGAGCCATATTTGACATTTCCTGTTCATCTGAAACATATATACATGCATTAAATTAAACACTTTACCTTAATTTTGAATTAAATATGTTTAAATTATACTGAATTAAATACATAATATATAAGTTTTTATCTCCCCCCCCCCCCCCCCCCCAAAAAAAAAAAAAAAAAAAAATTAGGAGAGCTTTTTTACAAAGGACAGTAATATGGATACAGACTTTTATATACCCTTCAGGATGTAATTGATAGGCAGAAAGTTTTATTTCAAGAGTTTTTTTTAAGTAACAGTTTTGGCTTAAAACCTTTTTCATCACATTTAGTAAGTTAATGTTGTCATAAATTGAAGATTGACTTAAAATTTATCTCTAAAATAAACCCAGAGCATACTAAAACTATACATTATTTAAACTTGTATCACCTTAGATATTTAATTATAAAGGTGTTTACATTATTGATAACATTTATCCTACATTTCAAACTGATTTCTTTGACCATGTTAATTTAAGCCACATTTTTTAGTACATACAACTTACATTTGACCATCAAACCAAGATAACAGACATTGAAAAGGTTAGTAAAATAGAACAGCCCTAAGAATTACATATTCAACTGTCCTTCCTGTTGCCCTTATTCATTTCAATCTTTTTTTGTTTTTGTTTTCTTTTATATAAGAGAAGTATTCATAAGAAGTATACATAAGACTAAGATATTTTCAGTCAGAAATACATTTAGACTTGATATAAGTCTACCTTCACTTAGCAGACCTACAAATAAATATCACAAAGAAAATAAAAACCCTAAAATACACATAAAAATGTGTTATTTGCATTCATTATATGTATATATATGAAAATATATGTTGATTAAATTGGATTGTCAAATATTAAAATAATGCTGTTCTCAGGACGCAACTAATCCAGTCATATAGCCATAGAAAAATGCAATAGAAAAATCAATGTTTTAAGGAATCTTCTACTTATGTTGTAAAAACATATCTTAGGGACCATGACTGGTATAAATACGATCTCTATCCTATATCTCAGGCTGCTTCAGCCACTTAACAATTTACAACCAAAAAATGTCAGAAATATATGTATAAAAATAATATTTTTATACTTATATGTATATGTATCCTTTACTTTTTACAATATCCATTATGAACAAAAAAATCCATACATTTCTCCAAAAAAATATATTTGTTATCTATAAATAGCTTATTTGTTATTCTTTCCAGCAATCAACAAACCTGAGAACCAGTCTGAAAAGCATGTTTTTGATTGGTCAATTTAAAAAACTATTCCTCCCCTAAAATACCATGCACCACATTTGAGCATTTAAGGCCTTTTTCTTAAATAAAATGTATTTTAAACCTCATTTCAATCAAATTTGAAATCCAGACTGGAACACAAAAAAAATATTTACAGATCTTGCATATTGACTATTTAGCACAGTCTGTATATCAACCAATCAAAATCTTGCAATTTTAGAAATAGTTCAACTACATGTAATTCAAAACCAGATAATCATAGACCAAGATTTCCTTGACCTACCTGACTGTTGTGGCCAAGTATGACCTGTTTTATTCAACCCAGTCTGGACCCTCCAGTCCTCATCTAGAGCAGACGTCAAGTCAAATATTGGTGGACTCCCTTCTTTTTCATCTAAACTAAACTTGACTAGAGTTGAGTCAACATCCTCGTGTACTGGGACAAAGGCAACTTCACACCAGTCATTTTGAAACAAGGGATTATAAAACAGCCCCTGTTCTGTAAAAAAACAAAATGTTCTGTAAAGATCTGTAAACATCAAATGCATATATCTATAGAAGAGGGCCATGATGGCCCTAAGGTCGCTCACCTGTTTATAGGCCCCTGGAGCTGGGCCAGCTTAAACCCCAAGGCTATTATTTGAAACAAACTTGGAAGACACCCATTAGAAGATGTTTCATGATGTTAAGTTTTTAACTACACACATATAATGAAAAAACAATGACCTTCCTTCTCCCCCCCCCCCCCCCTCTGCCCCCCCCCCCCCCCGGCAGGGCCAATTTTGACCCAAGGGCTTTTATTTGAACAAACATGGTAGACACCCATAAGAAGATGTTTTTCATGCTAAACAGTAACATCTAAGCTCTATAGCTCATTGGGTTTTTTAAAAGAAGATTTTTATGTTTTTACTATACACATATAGTTAAAAACAATGACACCCCTGGGGCGGAGCCAGTTTTGACCCCAGGGCTTTTATTTGAACAAACTTTGTAGACACTTACTAGAAGATGTTTTATGCTCAATATCTAAACTCTAGCTATTTGGGTTTTTTTCAAAGAAGATTTTTTTAAGTTTTTGCTATACACATATAAGGAAAATCAATGACCCCCGGGGTGTGGCCAATTTTGACCCCAGGGCTTTTATTTGAACAAACTTGGTAGACACTCATTAGAAGATGTTTCATGCTAAATATCTTACCTTTAGCCCTTTGGGTTCTTTAAAAGAAGATTTTTAAGTTTTTACTATATGCATATAGGGAAAATCAATGAACCTCTGGGGCGGGGCCAATTTTGACCCCAGGGCTTTTATTTGAACAAACTTTGTAGACACTCACTAGATGATGTTTCATGCCAAATATCTAAGCTCTAGCTCTTTGGATTTTTTAAAAGAAGATATTTTAAGTTTTTCTTTCGGTTGCTATGGCAACCAGAGTTCTGCATGGAATTAAATTCTTTGAACAATTTTTAAAGGTGACCACCAAAGGAACATTCCTGTGAAGTTTGAATGAAATTGGCTCAGTGGTTTATGAGGAGATGTCATTTAAAGTAAAAGTTTACGGACGGACTAGGGACGGACACCGGACAAAAAGCGATCACAAAAGCTCACCCTGTCACTTTAAAAATTAACCTGCAGGCAGCAACATATTCTATGAATGCAACCAGTGCAGACCAAGATCATCTTGCACATACATGCTCTTTAATCATGGTCTGCACATATTCTTATTTAGTCAGCAGATAATTTGAAATTTTCCACACAAAAAAAAACTTCAAGGTTTTGTCCAAATTCAAAGATGGACAAGTCTACTGAAGACATATATCATAGTAAGAGATAAAGGTTTACACTAAATACAACAGATAGGCATAATCCTAATCATATATATAGACAAACTTCTTCAACAGGATCAAGAAAAAATAAATTAAGTCCAAAACTCATATGCATGTCAATGTATCATATACATGAAGCCTGCACATACATTAAACTTCAGAATTGTTATTATTAAATAAAAAAAAAAATCCCTAAAAATAAGCACCATCTTGGCACATGATAACATTCCTTCTGCGAAAGTTGACTGAAATCTCTACAGAAATGTATGCTGAGTTGCCTCAAAGAAGAAATGATTTTATGACCAGCATCCCCCTAACATTTATCAGTCTTAAACCCTTAACCTCTGGGCAGCAACTGGTTCTACCCATGCAACCAGTGCAGACCAAAGTCAACCTGCAGATCTGTGCCATCTGATCATTCTCTGCACTGTTCACTACTTAGTACTTAAGAGGTCATGAAATTTTCCTGTAAAATGATTAATGGTTTTGTCTAGATTGAAGTAACCATTTTTGAGATAGCAGGGGTTAAATAACTCCAGTTTTCCTGTCGACAATCTGGGTCAAAGGTTATAAAGAAATTCTGAGATCAAAGACATATCTCAGACAAAGGCTTTATAGCATCCAGGGCTGGTTAACAATGATCGTTACCTTCCTTAGTCTTGTCCTTGGAAACAAACGTATAGAGATAGAAACCATAGATTATCTTATGACTGGGACTACCAGAGGCATGTATTATATACCCATCATCACAAACTCTCTGAAATCAAAACAAAGAGTTTTTATTTTTGTTAAACTATAGTTTTAACAAGCAACTATCCATTATACAAGTATTCAAATTAGCATTTTATAATAGATTACTCATGGCTTTATCAAGGCATATTTTAAGTTTATCCCACTCTAACTTACAAAAAGGGGTCAAAGACAGAAAAGGCCGGGATGCATTTGTACACCAAATATCATGGGGCTGTGATTTTACGGAGAAAAAAAATTACCATTAATTACCATTAATGTCGAAAATTTAACTAAGTAGATAAGCAGGAAGTGGATGAGCTACACACCTGAAATCGAATCCCACTGTATCGGACTATGTGTCTATGCTGTATCCAAAATATCAAGAGGCTGTAATAAGTACTTTCTGAGAAAACTGTTACGAAAATTTCCTACCATTGACCATTAATGTTGAAAATTTAACTAAGTAGGTAAACAGGAAGTGGATAAAACGGCAGACCTGAAATCAAATCCCACGGTATGGGACCATGTGTCAATGCTGTATGCCAAATATCAAAAGGCTGTGATAAGTAGTTGCTCAGAAAACTGTTATGATAATATTTTCACCGCCTGCCTGCCGCCCGACATTCACCATACTATAACCTGGGTTTGCACCAGTGCAACCCGGCCAATAAAAATTCAATATAAATAAATCATTCACATAATTCAAGACAGGGATAACTGGCAACATGTAAACACCTTTTGCCAGGATCAAGACATTGTCATTCAAAGTTAATAATGGTCTTAATTTAACCCCTTAACATACTGAATTTTGTATTATTTCTTTGTTAGATTTTAAGCCCCAATGACACTGTAAAGGTTAAATGGCAATTTTCCAGCATTACTGGTGAGGGAAAGTCTCAATGCCCATTTTTGTATTAATTCTGATATGAGGTGACACACACATAGAAACATCAACAAACAATCCTCAATCTAGCTGAATAGTTTCCATCCTAAATTATATAAATCTAAACTATTGATTCCCACTCAGGTTTGTTGCAGGTGAACTTATCCACTTTCCCACTGAGATCCCCTGTTTTATTATTTGTTAACACAGGTCGTTTAATCTTTTTTAAGGTACAAACCTGAAGCATTTCCATAGCGGACTTGACCCCTTTCACTCCCTTAACATGATAATAGCACCAGTCCACTACCTCAGCTGAGATAAAGCACTGTGTTGGTAAACCGTGTTGCTTAGGTAACATAGGAATACCACATCTGAAAATCCCGAAACATTTATAATTTAATATAGTTGCTTCTGTAACAATTGAATAGCACATTTAAGAAAAGTTAACAAGAGTTGTCCATAAGACAGCCTGCTCAACCATTCTCAGTGCTTGATAGTAAGAAAAAAGGCATAACTCTGTAAAAAGGTAATTGAAGAGTTATGGGGCTTGTGCCAATTATGTAAGATAATAACAGAGAACAAGTATGTGAAGTTTCAACCCATTCCCTGCAGTAGTATGGAGATACAAACTTGCATACAAAAACTTAACTAAATTGTGACGGCAATGTGAACAGCGAAAGTGATGCAGATGTGAATACTATAGCTCTCACTGTCTTCAAATAGTCAAGCTAAGAAAAAATGTTAAACCAGTTTTTATATGGAAAGTTAAGTTTTCAACACTACTCCATTTATCTGTATGTCAACAACAATATATATTCATCATATAAAATTAAACAACTGTAATAAATGGCATAGTTATTATCAACAATTTCCATATATAGAAAATATAAAAGGAACGTGAGTTGTCAGTCAGACAGCAAGGTCTTCTTTTCTCAGTGCTAGATAGAATAAACAATTGCCTAGATAAAGTACAAAGAGGAAGGAAGTCTTTGTCCAAGGTTTTGAACTTCAGAAAGTGTAATAAATAAGTATAAATCCATCCCAGAATTATAGGCCTCAGAAAATGACCTCAAAATATGATTCCAAAAACATGTACATGTACTTACTTGAAAGAGAGTTGTACTCAAAACTTCAACCAGAATTTTTTTTTCAGTTTCAACTGAATATTTACAGCAGTTTTGAACAATTGATATTGCATTGCTGCCTATCCTTCCATCTGTCTGTCTGTCCTTCCATTTGTCTCTCTGTCCTTCCATTTGTCGGTCTGTCCTTCCATCTGTCGGTCTGTCCTTCCATCTGTCTGTCTGTCCTTCCATTTGTCTGTCTGTCCTTCTATATGTCTGTTTTTTTTATCTGTCAGTTCTTTCGTTTGCATGTCTGTCAGTCCTTCAATCTGTATATATTTCTTAAATCTCTCTCTCATATTAAAGGAAGGACAGGCAGAAAGGACATTGAAAGCACAAAACATGTATGAACAAAACATAATGTTGATATCAAAATATAAGACAAATGAAAGATATCAAAATATAAGACATATGAAAGATATCAAAATATAAGACATATGAAAGATATCAAAATATAAGACCTATGAAAGGAAATAAAACTTACCCAGGATCCACCATCCATTTCACAATCTTTTCTGAAGGCGAATTGACAGTCAGTATATCAGACTCAGGCCTGAAAAAAATGATATTACAGCAGAATAGGGGATAGTCAACTTTGCTTTAATAAAGACAGATTTTACATTTCAAGAAATGCTTAAAAAGTTACTATTTAAATCTTCTTTCTGAATTACATTGTAATCAAATATAGAGTTTCAATGTAACACAAAATTCTGTGTAAATTTTGTTCACGAAAAATATATTAGATGCAGCCCCTCTTTTAATCCATGTTATAAATGATCTATGTGGAGATATTTTGACTTAATGGGAAATACAACTTAGCATTATTTAAAAAAATATTCAACACTTGTATTTGTCAAGTAGAACACAAGTTTTCATGTTTTTGTTTTATCTTTTTTTTTCAAGCTGATGTTTTCATATTTTTATGTCATATGTCAGCAGTCAATCCTCCTAACCAACTTTCCTGGATAACTAACAAGTAATAAACAACATCTCTGCACTTTTAATTCCAAATTATCTCTAAATTCAATGATAAGAGACATTTGACCAATATGACCTTGAGGCTCGATGTTCAACATCAATCATCACTGAAATTGACTTTACCAAATGAAAAGATTACTAATCTGATGTTCTCCATATTGAGCTTAGCAGGAATCCAACTATAAAACAAGATTAACTGGGTTTTTATAACATTGCAGAATAGATGTTATCCAGAACTCGACAAATCTGGGTTTTTTGGTACAAACATTTACCGTTATAGCTTCACTTGGTGACTTTAACATCAATAAACAAGAGCACCGCTAGGCGGAGCATTATATGCCCGAAAGTGTTTTTTTCTTTTTCGTAAGGATGAAGCATTTGTAAGACATTACATAAATTAAATAAAGTATTACCTCCTTCAAATAGCAATCCTCCTATAAAGTTTGAATATTGTGGGCCAAATGGAACTTAAGTTATGCTCTGGAAACTGTTTTCAGTTTTGAGGTAATAGCAACCTTGAAATTTGACCTTGTGACCCCAAAATCAATAGGGGTGTTCTACCCAATATGGACAATCATCCTATGAAGTTTGAACACTGTTGGCCAAACTGAACTTAAGTTATGTTCTGGAAACTGTTTTCAGTTTTAAGGTAATAGTGACCTTGACCTTTGACCTTGTTACCCCAAAATCAACAGGGGTCTTTTACCCAATATGGACAATCATCCTATGAAGTTTGAATACTGTGGGCCACATGGAACTTGAGTTATGCTCTGGAAACTGTTTTCAGTTTTAAGGTGATAGTGACCTTGACCTTTGACCTTGTGACTTCAAAATCATAAGGGTCTTCTTCCCAATATGGACAATCATCCTATGAAGTTTGAATACTGTGGGCCAAACGGAACTTAAGTTATGCTCTGGAAACTGTTTTCAGTTTTAAGGTGATAGTTACCTTGACCTTTGACCTTGTGACCCCAAAATCAATAGGGGTCTTTAACCCAATATGGACAATCATCCTATGAAGTTTGAATATTGTGGGCCAAATGGAACTAACAATTAGAGTGATTATAAGTGAAAATAAAACAAGATATGTTTGTAAAACATGTATGCCCCCTATCAGCAGCCAATTAGTCATGTGATAAGGTTATTATGCATGACTTCTGACCCAGTGATCAAACAATTAATAAGGGTTATAAAGTATCTACTGGTCATGACCTTGACCTTTGACCCCTTGACCCAAAACTCAATAGGGGTCATCTGCTGGTCACGACCAATCATCATACAAAGTTTGAAGTTCCTAGGCCTAGGCGTTTTTAGTAAATTGATCAGAAACCGTTTTTACCTACAAGGTCAATGTGACCTTGACCTTTGACCCCTTGACCCCAAAATCAATAGGGGTCATCTGCTGGTCATGACCAATCACCATGCCAAGTTTGAAGTTCTTAGGCCTAAGGGTTCTCTTATTATTGATCGGAAACCGTTTTAACATACAAGGTCAATGTGACCTTGACCTTTGACCCCAAAATCAATAGGGGTCATCTGCTGGTCATGACCAATCACCATGCCAAGTTTGAAGTTTCTAGGCCGAAGCGTTCTTAAGTTATTGATCAGAAACCGTTTTTACTTACAAGGTCATTGTGACCTTGACCTTTGACCCCTTGATCCCAAAATCAATAGGAGTAATCTGCTGGTCATGACAAATCACAATACCAAGTTTGAAGTTCCTAGGCCTAAGCGTTCTTGAGTTATTGATCAGAAACCGTTTTTACTTAAAAGGTCAATGTGACCTTGACCTTTGACCCCTTCATCTAAAACTCAATAGGGGTCATCTGCTGGTCATGACCAATCATCACACAAAGTTTGAAGTTCCTAGGCCTAAGCGTTTTTAGTTAATTGATCGGAAACTGTTTTTACCTACAAGGTCAATGTGACCTTGACCTTTGACCCCTTGACCCAAAATCAATAGGTCATCTGCTGGTCATGACCAATCACCATACCAAGTTTGAAGTTCCTAGGCATAAGGGTTCTTAAGTTATTGATCGGAAAGCATTTTTACCTACAAGGTCAATGTGACCTTGCCCTTTAACCCCTTAACCCCAAAATCAATAGGGGTCATCTGCTGGTCATAACCAATCACCATACCAAGTTTGAAGTTCCTAGGCCTAAGGGTTGTTTAGTTATTGATCGGAAACTGTTTTTACCCAAGAGGTCAATGTGACCTTGACCTTTGACCCCTAGACCCAAAAATCAATAGGGGTCATCTACTGATCATGACCAATCAACATCTCAAGTTTGAAGTCCCTAGGCCTAAGGGTTCTTTCATTATTGGTCGGAAACCGCTTTACCTACAAGGTCAATGTGACCTTGACCTTTGACCCCTTCAGGCCAAAATCAATAGGGGTCATCTGATTGGTCATAACCAATCACCATACCAAGTTTGAAGTTCCTAGGCCTAAGGGTTCTTTTGTTATTGATCAGAAACAGTTTTTAATTAAAAGGTCAATGTGACCTTGACCTTTGACCCCTTGACCCCAAAATCTATACGGGTCATCTACTGATCATGACCAATCACCATACAAAGTTTGAAGTTCCTAGGCCTTAAGGTTCTTTAGTTATTGATCGGAAACTGTTTTTACCCAAGAGGTCAATGTGACCTTGACCTTTGACCCCTAGACCCGAAAATCAATAGGGGTCATCTACTGATCATGACCAATCAACATCTCAAGTTTGAAGTCCCTAGGCCTAAGGGTTCTTTCATTATTGGTCGGAAACCGCTTTACCTACAAGGTCAATGTGACCTTGACCTTTGACCCCTTAAGGCCAAAATCAATAGGGGTCATCTGATTGGTCATAACCAATCACCATACCAAGTTTGAAGTTCCTAGGCCTAAGGGTTCTTTTGTTATTGATCAGAAACAGTTTTTAATTAAAAGGTCAATGTGACCTTGACCTTTGACCCCTTGACCCCAAAATCTATACGGGTCATCTACTGATCATGACCAATCACCATACAAAGTTTGAAGTTCCTAGGCCTTAAGGTTCTTTAGTTATTGATCGGAAACCGTTTTTACCTACAAGGGAAATGTGACCTTGACCTTTGACCCCTTGACCCCAAAATCAATAGGGGTCATCTACTGATCATGACCAATCACCATACCAAGTTTGATGTTCCTAAGCCTTAAGGTTCTTTAGGTATTGATCGGAAACCGTTTTTACCTACAAGGTCAATGTGACCTTGACCTTTGACCCCTTGACCCCAAAATCAATTGGGGTCATCTACTGATCATGACCAATCACCATACCAAGTTTAAAGTTCCTAGGCCTTAAGGTTCTTTAGTTATTGATCAGAAACCGTTTTTGCTTACAAGGTCAATGTGACCTTGACCTTTGACCCCTTGACCCCAAAATCAATAGGGGTCATCTACTGATCATGACCAATCACCATACCAAGTTCGAAGTTCCTAGGCCTTTAGGTTCTTTAGTTATTGATCGGAAACCGTTTTTGCTTTCAAGGTCAATGTGACCTTGACCTTTGACCCCTTGACCCCAAAATAAATAGGGGTCATCTACTGGTCATGACCAATTACCATACCAAGTTTGAAGTTCCTAGGCCTTAAGGTTCTTTAGTTATTGATCGGAAACCGTTTTTGCTTTCAAGGTCAATGTGACCTTGACCTTTGACCCCTTGACTCCAAAATCAATAGGGGTCATCTACTGGTCATGACCAATCACCATACCAAGTTTGAAGTTCCTAGGCCTTAAGGTTCTTTAGTTATTGATCGGAAACCGTTTTTGCTTTCAAGGTCAATGTGACCTTGATCTTTGACCCCTTGACCCCAAAATCGATAGGGGTCATCTACTGGTCATGACCAATCACCATACCAAGTTTGAAGTTCCTAGGCCTTAAGGTTCTTTAGTTATTGATCGGAAACCGTTTTTGCTTTCAAGGTCAATGTGACCTTGACCTTTGACCCCTTGACCCCAAAATCAATAGGGGTCATCTACTGGTCATGACCAATCACCATACCAAGTTTGAAGTTCCTATGCCTAAGGGTTCTTTAGTTATCACTCGGAAACCATTTGGTCTACGGACCGACGGACCGACAGACCGACGGACCGACAAGTGCAAAGCAATATACCCCCTTTTTTTCAAAATGGGGGCATAATAATTTGACCTTCAATATCAAAGTCCCTTTGAGTTTGATATACATGAAGGTCGAGACCTAACAGATGTAGTGTCTTAATATGAAGTGGATCCATTTATAAATAACAAAGTTATAGCCATTTACAGAAAGAGAAAAATAAGAGAATTTCATTAATATGACATTGACAGCCAAAGTCAATTCAAGGTCAAGGTCACATCTAAATTATTTATTATGTTTGTTTGCTAGCAAGTCTTGTTTTGTCCAAGTTTAAATTCAACCTGTACATAAATAACAAAATTATAACAATTTAACCAAAATTCAATAATTTGACATTGATGGTCAAGTTCAAGATCAGTTCAACCTTTGTCGAAATGTTGTTTTGTCAAAGTATGAAGATAATCCATTTATCAATTACCAAGTTACAGTCAATTATAGCAAAAATCAGTGAAAATTCAATAATTAAACCTTCAAGGTCAAGGTCATAAAAGAGCTAAGGTCAATTTGAGTTTGATATACATAAAGGTCTTATCCTAAAGAATGTTATGTCTTCACATGAAGTCAATACATTCAATAATAACAAAGTTATAGCCAGTTACAGCAAAGAAAATGAAAATTTCAATAATTTGACCTTCAATGTCAAGGTCACTTATGAGTGAAGGTCAATGTCTGTCTAGTTTGTTTCAAGGTATGTTCAAGTTTGAAGATAATCCATTCAAAAATAACAAAGTCATAACCACTTATAGTAAAAGACAAGTAAAATTTAGACTGAACTTTAAGGTCAAGGTCATTTATGGATGAAGGTCAAGGTTAGACTGGTAAACTTAAAGGTCTTGTCCCAAGAGTTGTTGCTTACAAGTATGAATACAATACACCAAGAACTTTCAAAAGTTCTGATCAAGTTTGAGGACGACAAATGCCTCCGTGACTGAAACAACACCTCTCTTTCTTTCTCTTTTTTTTTTTTGAAATTAAACTAAAAACAATATGCCATCCTGTGGTGGCATTTCTGTTACATAAAATCATTATCTACAGTTCATCTGTAAGTACATTGTCCTTTACAACTTTTGCAACGTTTTATGTAAAAAAAAATATTTAGTGTTGTAAAATGCATGTAGCTTGAAGGCCAATCAAAAATAGATAGGAAAACAAGTTTACCTGGTATCTGGCTGTGGTATTCCTTTAGGATTTTGATCCAAGAACTCTGTGTGCTGGAATATTACAAAGCAAATTACTTAAAGTATGTTTTAAGAAGTATAGGATTAAACTCTAAAGGTTTCAAAAATATGTCCTGGACAAAGTTTAAAGTGCAAAATGAACAAAGGGCAATAACTCCAAAAAGGCAAAGCAGTCATGGTTCTACTGGAGACTGCTTAAAATGGCAAATCCATAAGTTATACATATATTGTTAATACCTTTAACTGATTCAGTTTTGTATTTTTTTCAAAAGGACTTTTTCATGCTTACTATGGGGATATATCTTCACCTTCACCAACAGGAAGTCTTTCTAAATTTAAGAAAAGTTAACCAGTTATTGCATAAATGAAAATTCTAAGCTTATCAGCTTAATGTACAGAATCTGTTCAGACTGCACAAATGTGCATGTTGACTTGGCAACTGGTGTTGATTCCTGCACTGTACAGGAGAGAAAAAGTTACCTGACAAGTTGTTTGCCTTGTGATTGCTGTTCTCTTCATCTTGTTGAGAACTTCAAGGTAACGTGTAAACCCTGTAACAAGTTGCTTCAACTCTACTGTTGTTTTGTCTTCATAAATATCACACCTATATATAAACAAAATAATTTGCTTAATGAACAACCAATGTAACCTGTTTTGTCATTAATTACCTCAAACAAAATGTTCTCTTTGTCGATTAATTTACCTCAAACAAAAATGTATCATTTTGACTGCATGCATGTTATTTTAAAGGGTATCCATATCAAAATACTACAATAAAGCAGTCATCTGTATAGAGTCTGGTCAGATTGTATAGAGTCTGGTCAGATTGTATAAAGTCTTGTCAGATTGAATAGAGTCTGGTCTGATAGTATAAATCTGGTTAGGTTGTATAGAATCTGGTCAGATTTACAGAGTCTGATCAGATTGTATAGAGTCTTGTCAGATTGTATAGAGTCTGGTCAGATTGTAAAGAGTCTTGTCAGATTTGTAAAGCCTTGTTAGATTGTATAGTCTGGTCATATTGTATAGAGTCTGGTCAGATTGTATAGTGTCTGGTTAGATTATATAGTCTTGTCAGATTGTATATAGTCTGGTCAGATTGTATAGTGTCTGGTTAGATTATATAGTCTGGTCAGATTGTACAGAGTCTGGTCCCATAGTATAAGTCTGGTTAGGTTGTATAGTCTTGTCAGATTGTATAGAGTCTGGTCCGATAGTATAAGTCTGGTTAGGTTGTATAGAGTCTGGTTAGATTGTATAGAGTCTGGTCAGATTTGTAAGGTCTTGTCTGATTGTATAGTCTGGTCATATTGTATAGAGTCTGGCCAGATTGCATAGAGTCTTGTCAGATTGTATAGAGTCTGGTCCAATAGTATAAATCTGGTTAGGTTGTATAGAATCTGGTCAGATTGTATATAGTCTGGTCAGATTGTATACAGTCTGGTCAGATTGTATAAAGTCTTGTCAGATTGAATAGAGTCTGGTTCGATAGTATAAGTCTGGTTAGGTTGTATAGAGTCTGGTCAGATTGTAAAGAGTCTGGTCAGATTGTATAGAGTCTGGTCAGATTTGTAAGGTCTTGTCTGATTGTATAGTCTGGTCATATTGTATAGAGTCTGGCCAGATTGCATAGAGTCTGGTCAGATTGTATATTGTCTGTTCAGATTGTATAGAGTCAGTTCAGATTGTATAGAGTCTGGTCATATTGTATAGTCTTGTCATATCATATAGAGTTTGGTCAGATTGTATATTGTCTGTTCAGATTGTATAGAGTCTGGTCAGATTGTAAATTGTCTGTTGAGATTGCATAGAGTCTGGTCAGATTGTATATAGTCTGGTCAGATTGTAAATTGTCTGGTGAGATTGCATAGTCTGGTCAGATTGCATAGAGTCTGGTCAGATTGTATAGAGTCTGGTCAGATTGTATAGAGTCTGGTCAGATTGTATAGTCTTGTCAGATTGTATAGTCTTGTCAGATTGTATATAATCTTGTCAGATTGTATATAGTCTTGTCAGATTGTATAGTCTTGTCAGATTGTATATAGTCTTGTCACATTGTATATAGTGTATAGTCTTGTCAGATTGTATAGTCTTGTCAGATTGTATATAGTCTTGTCAGATTGTATAGTCTTGTCAGATTGTATAGTCTGGTCAGATTCTATAGTCTTGTCAGATTGTATAGTCTTGTCAGATTGTATATAGTCTTGTCAGATTGTATATAGTCTTGTCAGATTGTATATAGTCTTGTCAGATTGTATAGTCTTGTCAGATTGTATAGTCTTGTCAGATTGTATAGTCTTGTCAGATTGTATATAGTCTTGTCAGATTGTATATAGTCTTGTCAGATTGTATAGTCTTGTCAGATTCTATAGTCTTGTCAGATTCTATAGTCTTGTCAGATTGTATAGTCTTGTCAGATTGTATATAGTCTTGTCAGATTGTATAGTCTTGTCAGATTGTATATAGTCTTGTCAGATTGTATATAGTCTTGTCAGATTGTATATAGTCTTGTCAGATTGTATATAGTCTTGTCAGATTGTATATAGTCTTGTCAGATTGTATAGTCTTGTCAGATTGTATAGTCTTGTCAGATTGTATAGTCTTGTCAGATTGTATATAGTCTTGTCAGATTGTATATAGTCTGGTCAGATTGTATATAGTCTGGTCAGATTGTATATAGTCTTGTCAGATTGTATATAGTCTTGTCAGATTGTATATAGTCTTGTCAGATTGTATATAGTCTTGTCAGATTGTATAGTCTGGTCAGATTCTAAAGTCTTGTCAGATTGTATATAGTCTTGTCAGATTGTATATAGTCTGGTCAGATTGTATAGTCTTGTCAGATTGCATAGAGTCTGGTCAGATTCTATAGTCTTGTCAGATTGTATATAGTCTTGTCAGATTGTATATAGTCTGGTCAGATTGTATAGAGTCTGGTCAGATTGTATAGTCTGGTCAGATTGTATATAGTCTGGTCAGATTGTATATAGTCTGGTCAGATTGTATATAGTCTGGTCAGATTGTATAGTCTGGTCAGATTGTATATAGTCTGGTCAGATTGTATAAAGTCTGGTCAGATTGTATAGAGTCTGGTCAGATTGTATAGTCTGGTCAGATTGTATATAGTCTGGTCAGATTGTATATAGTCTGGTCAGATTGTATATAGTCTGGTCAGATTGTATAGTCTGGTCAGATTGTATAAAGTCTGGTCAGATTGTATAGTCTGGTCAGATTGTATATAGTCTGGTCAGATTGTATAGTCTGGTCAGATTGTATATAGTCTTGTCAGATTGTATAGAGTCTGGTCAGATTGTATATAGTCTTGTCAGATTGTATATAGTTTGGTCAGATTGTATAGTCTGGTCAGATTCTATAGTCTTGTCAGATTGTATATAGTCTTGTCAGATTGTATAGTCTTGTCAGATTGTATAGTCTTGTCAGATTGTATATAGTCTTGTCAGATTGTATATAGTCTGGTCAGATTGTATAGTCTTGTCAGATTGCATAGAGTCTGGTCAGATTGTATAGTCTGGTTAGATTTAATTTCCGCAGAAAATTAAATTTTTCAATGTGTATGCATCATGCTTTTCTAACAATATTACTAATTATGCAGTGGCCCTGTGTATCTTTGCTACCGCAATTCTAACATTTAGGAATATAACTCAAGTTTTACCTAACTGCACCTTCTATAATCTTCTTGGTAGACTGATTTGAACAAGGTAAAATATAAAACCGACTTCTCCAAAACTTCAATGACTGAAAACAAAATAAAATATTATGATAAAATTCTATCCAATGCACACTTATAAAACCAGCCCTTGCAAGGGTTGAACACTGCTCTGTTTATTAAGTAGTCTTTCTCTCAAATCAGTGTTAGATGCTTTGGTTTACACAGAATTTATTTTTAGTCTGATTACGTAGGAAGCTTAAAGCTTATAGACCAATTCTCGAATCTGTTCCTGGAACCAACCAGTACTGGGCAATGAGTGTTGAATTTCTTGCTCATGGAAACAAAGCTTTTCCCCCGACAGGGTTTGAACCCACAAGGAAGCCATCCGTTAATCACTAGCTATGCCACTACTCATGTTAGTTTATTTTGTGTATGGGCTTTCATGTAATAAAATGAATTTAAACAGCATATAACACAGCATACCTGGATGAAATGTACATCACCTAAGCAGATTGCCATGTTGTTGTGTTTTTTTTTTCACAGAATATAAAATATATCATTGATAAATTGTCATAACATGACTTTAAGCCCATTTAAATACAAAAAGAACAGTTCAAATCTAACTCAAGTAGGCTTATATTTTCTTATTTGCACTGCTTTTTTTATGGTCAAAAAGATATTCTTTTGCAACAATAAACAAGACAAAATGTTGTCAGTATATGGATTTTCTTTAAAAGACTATAAAAAGGTAGATCTACATTCATTAATATTCATAAAATTTAAATTTGAAAAGACTTTAGAAATTTTTCATCAGTTGGCTTATATTTTTTAAACTTATACTGTTTTTGACAGAAAAAAGATTTAATTTAACAACCATCAACAAGACAAATTGGCGATTAATTTAAGAAGTCTTCTTAAAGATGTTTTTGGGAATTTTCATATAGACATATAGGCAAAATTAAAACTGTTCAATAGAATTTCTTTAAACTTGGCATGTTGATAGAATATGATAACAGAAACATTTTAAGTTTAACATTTTTTTGTTAAATTCAAGGGCAGATAATTTACAATGAATGGAAACAATACAATTGTTTTTCTTATTTTCATGAAGCTTACCTTTGTTTTAGTTGATATGCAAAATTTCAAGAACAAATTTAGAGTGGGTAGTTTTTATTCCCACTTCTTCTTTTAACCTGTGCATTTTTTCTTAAAAAATGGCCTATTTTAAAGTACCTTTATTGTCATTGTAAAAATTAACAGAAACGATGTAAGGACTTGCATGTTATTATGTATTGTACTCAACAATAAAAAGAAAAACATAATCCAGAAGTAAAAACAAGAATTCATTTAAGTATGTATAAGTTATCTGCCCTTGAAATAACTTCAAATAAGTAGAAAAGTCTGATTCAGAGGCAGATAACTCAAAAACGAGAATGGTGACCCCAAATTTTTTCTCGCTTAAAATGTTTCTGTTATCATATTCTAATAACAACATGCCAAGTTTAAAGAAATTCTATTGAACAGTTTTAATTTTGCCTATATGTCTATATGAAAACTCCCGAAAACGTCCTTAACAGCAAAGCATTCACCAGACTGGACAAGAAGATAACTGAACGCTTATCCCAAGTTGCTTGTGCTATTATATATATCCCATATTGACAACATTTTCATACATACATCCATGAGACCAAAGTCGCCCTCGCCACGTGTACAGATATATTGGTCGAGGTAATTCCAGTTGTAACTCTCGAGTTTCTCGTTGCGGAATTCGCTCCATGATATGTCATAGTGGAAAGAGTCTGGTGCTTGGAATCTGTACTTATAACTGTAACACATCTGCGAGTTTGGATGCCTACAATAAATTATAGTAATATATAGTAAAACCTGATAACAAAGAACACCCAAGGGACAGACAAATAATGGTCTTTATAGACAAGTGGTCTTTATTTGGAGGTTATTTTATGCTATTTTAACAATGAAGAGTTATCAAAAAGTGACCTTTATGTGCAGAGTTATCTTTAGTCAGAAGTGGTCATTAAACAGGTTTGACTGAATAATGGAAAGTAACCATAACAATATGATAATGTGTCTAGTTTGATTTTGAATTATGGACAGTAGGGTTGAGATGTTTTTAAACATTTTTAGACAGGTTCTTAAAGTGAAGACTTAATTATCATGAAAATGAAATTAAACCATTTTCCACTTTATTTCATTCTTCATCTGCTATGCTTTTAACTACAGAACTACATGTTGAAATTTTCAGGGTACATGTATTTAAAGCAAAAGCAATACAATAAAACAGCTAGCAATGAACAATCTGCTCTAATTGCAAGTCGTCTAGAAAGCATAAACTGGTAAATAACCTGATCATTACTTTTATCATAAGAATAATATACTTTGCATAAACAAAAATAATGATAATATTATAACAACCAGTAAATTCAAGAATTTTTCTGTCTTCCCTTTTTTATCCCATTTTCACAAGCATTTTTTAATATAAATATTAAAACTATTCACTGAAATATATTTTTTAATACATTTAAATAAAATGCTCTCATTCATTCATTTAGATTCATAAATTGAGCTGTGTCACGACAAAACCAACATAGTGCGTTTTGTGGAACAGCATGGATCCAAACCAGTCTGCGCATCCGTGCAGTCTGGTCAGGATCCATTCTGTTAACTATCAGTTTCTCTACTTGTTATAGGGTTTGTAAGCAAACAGCATGGATCCTGATGCGCAGGCTGGTCTGGATCCATGCTGGTCGCAAACCCATTATGTTGGTTTTGTCATGGCGCGGCTCAATTTTTTTTTATACCAACCTTGGCCTGTATCTGGTGACAGTAATTGTGGGTCCTGTCAACGTTAACTTGTGGAAAATTCTTCCTATACTCAAATATACTTCCTCCTGTTCATAAAAAATAAACTTTTTATTAAACTAGAACTAGCTAGGAATGTTCTTTCTACTAAGTCAAATATAAATGATTCAAATGACAAAGTGATTCCTTTATAGTCTGTTCCATCCCTTCTATGTTTATAGTTGGTGTAATAAACTAATATATATTATACACTTACAATGTTACCAAATCAAACATAAGTTTAAACTGCTTCAATCATCTTTTTTTTATCTTTTTGTAACATGGGACTAAAACAATTTTATCTGAATTCTTCTTATACTTAGTCTATTAGTAGCATTACTGTGTCTGTGGCTGTGGTTCATACTTACTGCCTGCTCTTCTCTAGGTCTTGCTCTCATGAGACCTGACATGTGGGATACCTGAGGACTTGAACCCAGGTAGTATCTCTGATTTGTCTGACTAGACCCAAAAATTTGAGGACCACTGGATGGTTTCAACATTGTTATTAACTGGAAACCCTGAAAGTACAACATTGCTGCATTGTATAACAAGAGCACCGCAATGATGGGGCAATAAACACCTGTTTGTAAATTTGTTTGAGTAATCAAAAAAAATCTTTCAGTTAGGGAAGAGACCCTTGCAATCAAGAAATTTGTCTGAAAAATGTTTTACTTAACTATATTTTATGATACTATATGACCTTCAAGGTAGAGGCAATTTTGTACATGCATGATTCATAAAACATTTATAAAGGTCTACTTGGCAATGCTATATGCAAAATAATTTTAAGAGGCAAATTATTTATCCATAAAAAGATAAGATGTGTGTTCTTTTACCATAGTCTATATCAAGATGATAACAGTCCTTGGTTTCACACATCATCTTATTATAAGTAATATTTCTTCCAAAAAATGTCTTTCTATCGGTTCAAAAGATACAGAGCTGACACATTTCATACAAAATGACTTAATGTGATCATGACCTAAGGAAGGTCAAACCTGAGGTCTACACATCGTCTCATTATGGTAAACATTTCTTACAAGTTGTTTCAATATCCTTCCACCGGTTCAAAAGATACAGACTGGACATCAAATAGAAAACTGGACAGACAGACAGAAATTACAAATATTCCTCAAATATAACTCATTTATAATGCTTTCTTTTCAGAAATTCATTTTGACTTAATCAATTTTGACCATACCTGCGCAAGTCTCTGAGATATCAACTCTTTAAACACCTCCTTTGTACTTAGTGGCTGTTTTCTGAAATATTTCTCATCTTCGGAGACAGGTGGACTGTAATACAGAAAATAATACAAATTATGTTCTATGGTACCATTTTTCTAATTAACAAAGACTTTGCTGGGGGGGGGGGTACATATCCCCCCTGGGGGTGACAACATATCCCACAATGGCAAATTCAAAAGAAGAAATCACTGGTAAAAAAAATGCCTTCCAGATAAATCCTTCAAAAGTAACCATACAGAAACCAATCATTTTACAGAAAATTTGCTTCTTAAGGGGCATAACTTTTTCAATAATATGTTGATTGCAGCCAAAATCAATCTTAACCTGAGCTTTGATATAACATACTTACATACCACATATAAACACAATCATTGATATCCTTCAATAACCATCCTGTGAAAACCTATGATTTCACAGAAAATTTGCTTAAAAGGGGGCAAAACGTTATGAATAATAAGTTGATTGCTGAGAAAATTAAACTTAACCTGTGTTTTGATATAATAAACATGTACTTGCATACCAAGTATAAAGTTTAACACAGTCATTGAAATCTTTCTGAAGTTATCCTGCAGAAAGCAATGATTTCACAGAAAATTTGGTTAAAAAGTGGCATAAATCAATCAGTAAGATGATTGCAGTGAAAACTGGTAAAATAAAACAATTATTCACAAAACATCCTGCAGAGACCAACTGCCTACTGAAAGACAGAATGACTGATATTCTAGCAAGTATTTTTATGTGGCTATTTTAAAGTTCGACTCATTTTTCTTTTTAGCCACATAAAAGCATTACGGAATGAATGACTTCAAAGGGAGAGTACAGTTACCTATTGTTAATCTTGCCAAATAAGTATTGCAGGGATTGACATGTGACCGAATTGGAATAACGGGCCATTTCTTTTGTTATTTTTGCTTGTTTCCTTTGCCATTGGCCCCTTCCTCTATTGTTATGATATGAACTCTTTTGTTCTATATTGCTCTGTTTACAGTTAGATGGCCCCCTTTGCCTATTTGGTAATGTGGACAGACAGACAGACAGACAGTCCCAATGCCATACATTAATATGCCCTGAAGTTTCTTCGGGGGCATAAAGATATATTATGTAATGATGCAAAAAAATTAAAAGCTTTGCAATCAATGCATAGCTGCTTAATATGTGTAACTTAACCCTGAATGTTGACCTCTGCAGTATTCTTTTAATTAGCTTATTACCATTTGGATTTTAATTTTCTAAGGCCAAGTTTAGCAATCAAAGTATTATCAAGTTAAACTGCTGATCAAAACTTCTGTTAAATTTAAAAATCGAAAAAAAACAAAAATCCAAAAGAACACAGAAAAGTTCAGACAGGCTTGGTTTGATTGAGTCTGCCAAATGGCATCGAAATATCACGCTTTGATCACAGCATTGAAAATCTTGTTTACGTTAATAAACTATGATCAAGTTCAAATTCTAGTGTTATTGAAACACATGCTGAATGTTATTTCAAGTTCAATCCCTTGTGGTATTTCTACATTTACATAACAGAAATATCAATAACAAGTTCAATAACTTTGCTGAAGTACATGATAAATCAATCACATAGGATACAAACAACTGCAACTGACAATTCAATTATCATATCTACTGACGTTGTGCAAGATGTGTTAATTTCTCTGGCATGTCTCATTATAGTTACATTTTCAATGTCCAGTATAAATAACAGCTTGTCTGTTATGAAACAGTAGCTTGTCTGTTATGAAACAGTTATATAAATGTAAAATAAAAACATACATATTTATAAATAAAACTCAATTCATGACCCTAGTCTGATCCATTAAAATCAAAAGTTGAAGGGGATATTGTTGGAAGGTTGGGGGATCATTCTTGGCCCCATAGGCATTGGTTATATAACTTTTAACTTTTGTAGATGTCTACAGGGCAATGCTACATGCCATGTAGTTTGTTAAAACAGATTTATTAATTAATACATGTATACTATAGTATCTATGGAAACAAATTAAGTGACCCCGGTAGGGGACTTCTTAATGTAACCCGAGGTGGTATACTGGTAAAATTTATACCAGGTGTGTACATAATAATCATTAAATGTAAATTACATAAAACAAACACACTTGTAAAACATTATCAAAACACAAACAATTGAGCCGCGTCACGACAAAACCAAAATAATGGGTTTGCGACCAGCATTGATCAAGACTAGCCTGCGCATCCGCGCAGTCTGATCAGGATCTATGCTGTTTGCTTACAAACCATATTATAAGTAGAGAAACCTATAGCGAACAGCATGGATCCTGATCAGACTGCGTGGATGTTGGTTTATGTTGGTTTTAAACCCATTATGTTGGTTTTGTCGTGACGCGACTCAATTATATTTAAATTACAAAATAAAAATACATCCACACCGCAGATTGAAAACTTCACACACTGTTAATTTCATTTCAATCATACAACTTTCTCAAAACTCTCTCCCAAACAACCAACACACTTCTGTTTATTAAATACATCCCTTGACCATTCATTGTAAAAAATTTTTCTTGTTTCTGTGCTAGTAAACAATACTAAAACAGATTCCAGTAATCTCACTAATTTCCCACAAGGATTATGGCCTGTCTTCGCTTATTGTATCACAAACCAACATAACATTGTTCTCACTATGGCAAAGTTGACTGCAACCCATCTTGGCTCAAGTACCAGTATATCTTCATAAGATGTATATAATTACTAGTGTTTTCTGCCTTTAAACTTTTTAACTGAATTGCAAACAATTTGAATTAGAACAGTGTAAAAACAAAGCTCATAACATGAAATGCTACAAAGATTTTGACTACTTTAGGCTTGTATCCCTCCTACAAAGATTAGTCTCTCAAAAATACCATGTACTATCAATGTCTATTCTGGACATTATATAATGAGACAAGTATTTGGAAATTTAAAAAGCCTTGTTATCTTTTCATCAAGTCATGCAGGCACATTTGCGCCGGTATTTTGTGTGAACGGAGTAAATGGGTATCTTTTTTATCTGTAAGATAGGGTATATAAGAGAAATATATGCGGTGAACATTAAAGGGACTCCACTGAGGTTTAAAAGCCTAAAAACAACATTTGAATTTCTTACATAAATGAGCAGGAACACTTATACAGAAATATATGCAAAGATAGTTAAGAAATATACTTTGAAATAAATTGAAAATCGTATTTTTATGCTTTTCTTAGCACGATTTTAGTTCTCATTTTGGGTCATAATTTTACAATTTGAATAATTATTCTGGAAAAACGAAATGCGCGATTGATCTGAAATTTTGCACAAAGATTAGTGGTCTAAACCTACATCAAATGGTACATTTATCTGGAAAAAATATTTTCAGTCCAATCATGTCAAAATACCTCAGTGGAGTCCCTTTAATCAATGTAAATTTTCAAAATAACTCAATTTAATCAATCAATCAATCAGCTGCCAACTTATATAATGTCCCCCGCTTGTTTTTTCCATATCTAATATGCAAAAAACAAATTACATATTTGACAGTGACCACAATCTTCTGTTATCTTTTCTTGTACTTTTTGCTTGGAAAAGTATTTTTCATATCTCCTGTGTCTTAACTTAAGACAGAGTTCAACTAACTCATTAACAATTCAATAAAAACAGTGAATAACATAGCTTATATAAGAAGCATTATAAAAGACAAAGGATTATACAAGACATAGTATTATAAAACAGCTGTCACGCAAAAGTGACGAATGCCCCTGAAAAGGGGTTTCATAAGTATAGCAGAAAGGTTTCGTAAGTATAGCAAAAAGGTATTATGAAAGGAAAAGAGAATAAACATAAGTAATTGCTTGATATTGTTCTTATGAAATGAAGTGCTAATCATAGCACTCAACAAAATTCTTTTCCAGGGTGGTATATTGTCTGGCCATACATAAAATTTAACCTTGTAGGGGACATAATATATTTCTCTTGTGTAACAGACCACACAAGCATTTCAAGGTTGGGGACAGTCTTAATTTTTTCATAAATAAGAGCTCTTACAGAGCTTATTGTTTCCTGTACAAAGCCTGAACATAACAGATTGATCTGTGAAATACATGTAGTTATTAACTGGAAGACATCTTCTGTATTTTTACTGTCTTATATTAACCTCTATGAGCTTTTTAACAAGTGACTAAATAGTGTGACTGCCTTGTGAGAATGAGTCTTGATGTGGTAGACAATTTTGAGCCAAGTTATTGAAAAATCCAAAATTACAGTCCGAACACGAATGTGTACCCTTGAGAATGAGAACCTTCAAATTATAAGTGTGACTTTGACCTTAAAGGTAGTGACATGTGTCTTGAAGGCAAAATATCATCTTCATGTGGTAGACATTACATGCTAGGTATTTTAAAAATCCTTCCCTGCATGACAACGTTACAATCCGAATACAAATGTGTGTACCTTTAAACAATCATTGTGAGAATATGAACCTTCAAACAGTATGTGTGACCTTGACCCTTGAGGAAGGGACATGGGTCTAAGACGTTGCGACACATCATGATGTTGTAGACATGTGTCCCAAGTTATTATAAATCCTTCAAAGCATACAGTCAGGACACAAGTGATGTGTAAGTGGGGACGCACAGATGGACAGACAGACATTGCGATTTTAATATTCCACCCTTTAGGGCATAAAAAGACATGATATTATAAAAGAAATGATTTTATGCAAGACATGATATTATAAAAGACATAATATTATAAAAGACATGATATTATACAAGACATGATATTATAAAAGACATGATATTATAAAAGACATGATATTATACAAGACATGATATTATAAAATGCATGATCTTATACAAGACATGATATTATAAAAGACATGATATTATAAAAGACATGATATTATAAAAGACATGATCTTATACAAGACATGATATAATAATTATAAAAGACATGATATTATAAAAGACATGATATTATACAAGACATGATATTATAAAAGACATGATCTTATACAAGTCGTAGTAAACATGACCACACAAACCTAAATCTAAGACACTATTAAGCATTTAAATTTGCCTGAATGAATTCAAAAACAAGCTTTTCATTTACACAGCATTAAAACAAGCACCTAAGTGATTCAAATTGAACCGCAAAAGTTTGCTGACTTGTATGATCTTACCTTTTACTTTTGTTTAAATTGTCCCTGTAATTTATATTATGAAATATGCATACATAAATACCAGATCACAAAACTAAGAAAGTCAAAACAAATATCATGCAATCAAACTAAAACTAGACTTATATACAGTAGAACTTCTATGAGTCGAACTTCGATTAGTCGATTTTCTCGATGTGTCGAAGAAAAATGAAAGTCCCGATTTTTCCCCCTCTATATTCCTTATAAAAACCTATTTATGAGTTGAGAATTTATGTGTGGAATTTTTAGATGTATCGAAGTTTTTTCGTGGTCCATATAAAGTAATCTAGTGCAATTTACCACAAATAAGTCGAAGTCGTTCGAATATTTTGACACCTTCGATCTCGAGACATTTTTCCCACCTTATCTGGCTGCGAAGACAATCAACTTGTGTGACAGGTGTTAATTACACAGCCATGTGTTCAAACAGCCTTTGTTTGCCATAAAATATGTGATAAAATGCTTTAATCTTTACTATTTTAATTGCCGTAGTGGTATTTGAAAGTAAACAGTAAGGAAAACCCGGTGTTGCGTGAGAATAACACGCGAAATATTTACTATAAGCATGTTTAGTTATCGCCCTTTTGTATTGTTACGCCTTTTGTTACTCTATTGTATATGTCAACGGGTAGTCCAAATAATTAGCCGTGAAAAAATTATTTAACACACTATATTTATCATTGTAAAATGTAAAATATCAGATTAATGATGGAAAAATATGAAATAGGTTTCGTTATAATTAAGACTAGTCACGGGTCGAAATTTTGTCCTGGAATTGAGAGCAATTCATGAGTCGAAGTCCTGATGTGTCAAAGTTTTTACGCAAGTCCCTTAACTTCAACTTACCGAAGTTCTACTGTATATACTGAACTTATAAGACAAGAGCTTTTGCAGGTTGACAGCAACACTTCGCTCCTTATTTCAAAAGCACACACATCAAAGAAAGATCATTGTTGTGAAGAGTTTGGAAGAAACATCATGTCTTTTGTACGGAATTTAATCAAATTTTTATGAATGACCTTATGAGTTGTACAGATGAAGGTCATATTTGAATAATAAAATATGTTGACAGTCAGGGCCATTTTAAAGACTAAGTCATAACTGTACATGTAGGTTTTGCCATAAGTGTTACTTTGTCTAAGTATGAATCAAATCCGTACATGAATAACAAAGTTATGGCAAATTTTAGCAAAATTCAATAACTTGACCTTGAAATGTCAATGTCACATAAAGGTCAAATTAAGTTTACATAAAGGTCAAATTAAAGTTATATATCTTAAAAAGTTCTTGTCGTAATGCTTGTTGTGTACAAATACAGGCAATCCATTCATTTATCAGTGTCAGCAAAACAACACTGCATACAGAATTTCAAATTTTAGTAAAAATGTTATTTAACTACACAATGCATATTTCCAGTCTGCTATCTGACAAATTATATATGATTCCAATTTTGCATTTTAGCAGAAGAAGTCAAAACAGAATGTTAGCCTTGGTTTTATAAGTACATGGGAGTAATTCCATGGAGTCCATTTTAGAGGTATGCACCTGACATTGTGTCTAACCATTACGATTCCTAAAACGTGTATGAAGATTAAAAGGAATAGTCCTGACTATAATAATTTATGAAGATAACATAGTATGACCTTGAGTACAAGAAAAAATAATGCTTTTATTTTTCGTTTCCTCATATGGCAAAGGACAAGGTCCTTTATACATGTACGATACATTTATTTCATCAAAGTACAAAGCTAGTTGATATCTTACTTCATGTAGTAATCACTGTTCACATCGTCCGGTAGTAAACTGTAGTCAGACACTACGTAGTCATTCTGCAGGCTGATATGGTCCGGAAAATAATCCGTTGTTATCGGTAACGAGGCAGGCATGGTCAATGACTTCCAATCAACACCTTAAATTCAAAATGATAGAGAATGTAAATATCTTATAAAAATTATTTATGCTCTTACTGAGTCATCCTATGACAGATTGTACAGCCCTAAAAGAGGAGAGTTATCTAACTTTATCATATATTTCTATAACAGGTAATTTTATAGATTTAAAAAAAACTTTGTAACATAATGGAGTATAGAATGTATTTAATCAATGATATGGAAAACAAAAAAGACCAGGTTTTTTTGCCTTACATGAAGAAAAAAATTGCATGTATATACAAAAATTATACACATATACTGAAAAGATACACAAAAATTTCTTTAAAGTTTTTAAATGATAAAAATAAATGATAATTAAGGACTTTTAATAATATATTATGACACAAAATAAATCTACAAGTTGACCCTAAAAACCCTGCCAGAACCAAGTGATAAGGTTTTGCTACCAGTGAGTATAGGGCCACCAGTGTAGGGCCATTACATTATACTGTTGGCTGACTTACTTAGAAACTTGACATCCCTAAAATTGATAATGGACAATTCCAAAATGTAAGAGATAATAAGCTATACTCTAATGTAGTTTATACACAATTAATTGGCAGCTAAAAGAGAATATATCAGTGCAGATATTATTTCAGTATATTTATTATGCTATAGGCCTATATATTTTACAAGTCAATGTTTGTACATTGTGTACTTTAAGACCTAAAACTTATATGAAAGAGGAAGCATAAAAAACTCAATTGAAAACTGTGATATAAAAAATTCAAATAAAACATAAAAGTCTTTAATATTAAACTGTTCTCAATAATTTTCTTTTGATTTTCTTATGTTCCTTTGATAAAACAATCTGCCTAATCACTTAAGCAGGCAGGCAAAATCAACAAATACTTATAAAAGTTTTTGTTGAAGGTATAATTATACAAGAAGGCCATAATGGGCCAGCATCTCACCTTAACAGGTCACCTTAAGTAATTACTTTATGCTCATGTTGAGATTTAAAAGAAAGATAGATAAAAAAAAAGCAGAATATTTGTCAAGCGCATCAGACTAGTTCTAGAGAAGCTACCACAATTTCCCACATTGCCAGTTAAGCTCTAAATCAAATTAAGCTTGGCAAGCATTTGCAGACTTTAATTTACAGGTGTATAGTGATGTTTTATATATACCATTGAACTGAATATAATATTTCACTGTAGCTAAAGTAATGATATTTTGCTATAGCTAGAGTAATGGATGAAAAGCAGAAATTTACTGAAGGCACATATTATGACATGTAAGTCAGGACAATTAAAATAATTTTACTTCAAATGTTTGGATGTTGGCAGCAAATATGGCTTCCTTATATCAGCAGTCAGGCCAGTTTCTGCAGACTAAAAGATGATTTACAAATTACTCCTTGACTCTAAGGCCTGCTGGACAGGCAGCAACTGATTTTACCCATCCAACCAGTCCAGACCTAGATCATCCAGCACTTCCATGCTGTCTGATCATGGTCTGCACTGTTTGCTATTCATTTAGTAATAAGTTTTAACAATTTTGCTAAAATAATGAATTTGTCTAGATTTAAAGATGACAGGTCCATTTAAGATAATTAGATTGTTCACAGTATATATTAGCATTTCAGTGTTAAAATCACTCGCAATAATGTAAAGTTCCAAATTCAAAGTAGTATAAGTCTTACATATTATGTACAATTTTTACCATGTTTAGAATAAAACCCATTTGCTGTGCAAACTTGTAAGCTTAGATTTTAGCTATTTAGCTATGAATATAAATCAGTGATCCATTTAAATTACCTTGTTTTAATTTTGGAACATACTCATTACTTATAAAAATACTATTAAAGAGGCCCTAAGTTTTTATTTTCTATTGGAAAAACTTTCAACCTAAGTAGATCTATCTCAGTACCCGGTAATTTTAGTTTGGAAATTTACATCATATCACTGTTAAGCCTTTTTCAAAACAGCGTCACAGCAGAGCTATTTATAACGCGTCAATGACACTTGTTTCTAGACTCTGGAAACGAAAAGTCCGCTTTACTAATTTATATATACAGTCCGCTTTACTAATTTATATATACAGAGAGTGGACCAAAAGGTTAGAGGAATCGGGGGTTTTCCTTATTGTTTATGTATTAAATCTTCGTCAAAATTCATTTTTATCTTATTCTTTTGATCTGATGAAATGACTTATCTAAAAATAACATATCCAACATATGGTGAAGGCCGCTTTAAGAAGAAATTGCATTTCATAAAGTAGAAAGATGTACAAAATGGTTGTGATGTGAGTGCAATATGATGTATGTCCAAGTCTAAGTTGATTTGTGCAGTTTTATCTACCAGTAACATGTACAATAACAGTGTGCTACTATGTAACGAAAATGTTGGGGTTTTTTTTTTATTTGAACTAACTCTACTAGAAAATATTACTATCCATTATAACATTATGTGACTTATATAGAAATAAGAATAATTGAATATTATCAACCAAACTAACCCAATTTGATAACATTAACATAAATTTTATAATCAAAGATAAGACAAAGAGGGCATAAGAATTCTATTATGAACTTACACAATTTAATGTGATAACATTTATATAATAAACATGTAGTTGAGTACTAAGTTGGTTTTTTTGTCATGAACTATCTCCATTTGATAACAAATTTATAACCATTAACTAAGTTTTTAGTGTAATGAAATTTTACAACAAACTTTGATAAATTGTCAGATTTATTTCTAAATGACTGGTATTGTAGAGTAAACAAATAAAAAATTTAATTTTTTTAGCATGGGTGTATAGTTTCCAAAAAAATACTCATTGGCAAATTACCTTTTTCTTCTGTTGCTTTTTGGCCATTGTTTGTTTGTTTTGTTTGTTTCATTTTACGCCTTTCCCAACAGTATTTCAGTCATATAGGCGGGTAGTTTCCTAACCATCATTCCTGGAGAGTTACACCAGTACTAGACTACCTTCCTCCGCGCTAAACTACCAAAGCATCTCCCGGGGATCAAACCCACGCCAGAGAGGTAACTGGATTAGAAGTCATTGACTCTAACCCCTCGACCACGGAGGCGGTCTTTTTGGCCATAAGTATGTTTACAGTACTTTAGTATTTTATATGGAAGTTAAAAAATACTACTTTGTTTACATTGCGTTATCTAATTATGACAAATTATTTTATATTTAGAGCTACTTTCTACAGGTAGCACGCTACTAATATGCTCTAAACCATTATTTAAATGGTATAAAATTTATGTTTGCTCTTTGTACATAGTAAATTGTTTCTGAATCATTATGTGCCTTTAATATATAAATATTTTTCTCAAATTTGCAGTAAATTTTGACTCATCCGGAGGCATGCCACTTTAACTGATATTAAAATTTTTGAACATTGAAGGGTGTACAATGTTATTAAAGGAACTTCACTGAGGTCCATAAGCCTAAAACATAAAATTTAATTTCTTACATAGATTAGCTTGGGCACTTAAATGAGAAAGTTATGCAAAATGTAATGAAGATATATAAAAAGAAATTAATTGAAAGTTATATCTTTATGCTATTCAAATAACAATTTGAGTAAAAAGCATTACAACACTTTTAAATTTTTGGTTATTTTTTACAATTAAAATAATTATTCTGGAAAAAACAGAAAGAGCGAATGATCAGAAATTTTACACACAACTTACTGATCTTGACCTACATGAAATGGGACATTAATATCAAAAATTCATTTCAAGTCCATCACGCCAAAAAACCTCAGTGGAGTCCCTTTAAATGTCATCTATTGTTATGAAGGATATTTATAAAGTTAATAGATATAAATACATTCAATGTAAGGGAAATGTTATTAGGTTGACTAAAGTTATTGTCAAATAATGGTATATAAGGTGAAATAAGATACAATAGCATTAGGGTTAAAAGGATTATAACAAATTATGAAAAAAACAGACATAAGTAATTGAACTTGAATAGTAAAATATATCCAGTAAAGAAAATAAAGAAAAAAATGAAAATAATACTTTAATTAAGACTACAAATGAAATTATGTGTTACAATAATAGTAGTAAACAAAACAATCAGGGATATCAATTTTGTGAAAGGGTGTCAAATGAAAAAGTGAAAAGAAATTAAACACAAGTAAAGACTGAAAAGAAAAAAAGCTATAAAAAAAGAAAAGAAAGGACTACCAATATCATATGGAAAAAAGCTTCAATTTTCTTTTTTTTGCTTTATTTTTTTTTTAAATAATTTTTCTATAACATGCATATCTAACAGTGGTGGTATTGGTAGTTTTCACTCCAGATCATGGCAGTAAGCCACCCTGAATTTACCAGAAAGCACAGTTCAGCCACCGCATCATTCTAGGGCAGGCTGTCAAGCAGTTTACCAGTACTAGTACATAGCTTTCCCTTGATGATTTTTTTCATATTTTGTGTATTTTTTGTGAAAATTTTTGTCCCGATTCTTTTTGATAAATGAATTGTGACAGTATAAAAATTGAAGCTTTATATCCAGTGCCCTTTGAAGTCATTTATCTTTGTAGGTTTGTACAGATGTTTTTTAATGACCCAAACATTCTATAATAACTTGCAAAATGATTAAAATGTTTTAAAATTTTACCCCAAGGCTATCTAATGGAAATTGTCTATTGTTTGGATCAAATCAGCTGTTTTGTTTAACAGCAAAAGTTTTGTGTCCGATAAAATTCACCATTCCACCCCTAACCCCCCCCCCCCCACTCCACCCCAAAAAACAATAATGGAAAAATAACAAACATACAAACAAAGAAAAAAAAACCATCACAGACCTACCAAGATGAGTAATGATTTCAAAGGAATGCATTTTTAATGGTAATTAACGCCAAAGTAGACTATAAGCCTTTTTATTAAACAGATAGACTATTTTTGCGTTAACTCCCCAATTATACAAAGACCATGCATATAAATCATAACAACACCAACACTAATGCATGCTACGTTAGTTGCACTCTGTACTAATTGGCCACAGTCATGCTTACTTATGCCGGCACAAAAGTTTTGTGTATTTTCAATATCGGCTGTCAGAATCGGCTTTATTAGGCGCGATTCCGCTTGATTGATTTCTGCATCATCTAGAGGGCGCCAATCTTGTCCTGGAAATTCCAAAACTCATAAGCTTAAAAATAACCGGATTTCTGAAAAATAACTGGAAATTCCTAAACTTTGCTTAATATAATACAATATCAAAGCCTGATTATACTTACATATCTGTACAGTGCAACCTCCCTACAACAGCCAGTAATCAGACAGTCCAAAATTAACTGTTGTAGAGAGGTGGCTGTTCGGGAGAATTTGTATCATGTTTAAGGTTATTGAATTATGTAGGGTTGAAGAGACATGTGGCTCAATGGATAGTTGAAATAAATAAATAAATATTGAACAAGTAATCTTGATACAAAGCTTAAAGTGATAACACTGTTCAATGTACGGCTGTAAAACATGCATCTTGGAACAGTACCAATCACTATGCTAAAAATATTAACATTCTACTTGACATAAATATCAACGAACAGCTAAAATTAGAATCATGAATCTGGAAATGATAGGGTAAAAATAGTTACATTGATCTTGACATAGACTAACAATGGCAGCTTTATGCTAGTGTCTGATATTACAAAATTTATCAGCCGAGGATTTTTTTTTTCGTGCCGAGTCTGATAAACTTTATATCAGACACATGTTTGGTATTCTATTTATCATGCATTCGATTTGAGTATGTGTTTCTTTCTTTAAATTTCAAATGAAACAAAACCTGTCAAGAACCTCTTGAGTTCATATTGAGCAAAGTAATATGCCAAGGCTCATCAGTAGATTCAGTTCCGGTATATAAAATAGTCTCAAACATTTAAGTCAAATGTAAGAGAGACTTTAAAAGTCAAAAATTCTATTTGTTTCAAAGTTTATCAGTTTAATATTTTCAAACTAGATCTAGTAAAACTTAAAAATATTTCATTCTTTTTATTTTACTTCAATATCTTGATAAAGCTGAGGGTGACTGATACAGCTAACTTTATCAAGCATGCACTTTATCAACAGTAATCAATGGAATGACATAAATATCAATGTCTCAGATGAACCACAGATAGTCATAGGCCTAGTGGCTAAGGTGTCTGTCTCTCAACCCAGGGATCATGAGTTTGAGCCCTAATTGAGTCATGACCGAGTTTCCTAATATAACATCAGAGCTGATTACACCCAGGAACTGGGTCAAAGGTTATAAAGTATATTCCTGAGCTTTAACTCAGATCCCAGGTATTTGATTTAGAGACTAGCACAGAACATGTATTGACCAATGAAATTCCTGAGATTTGAGCCAGAACTCTAAAAAAGGTTTAATAACCTCAAGACAAGAACTCAAATTTAAGCTTCTTTCACAATTAAACTAAAACAAATATGTTTAAACTAGGATGAACTGTAAAGGATATAATTATAATAACTTAAAAGGTAGTTCTAAGGCTGTGGATAAGCTAATGTTTAAAAGATTTGTCCATCATTTCAATATACATGTAGTTAAACTTAACACTATCTATTTCCATTAGGGAATAAACATTTCTAGAAACTAAGGATATTATACACTAGCATCAAAGACTCATTCTTTCTAGAAGATTCTTTATTCTATTCTAGAAGATTCTTTATTCTTTCTAGAAGATTCTTAATTCTATTCTAGAAGATTCTTTATTGTATTCTAGAAGATTCCTTATTCTTTCTAGAAGATTCTTTATTCTACTTTAGAAGATTCTTTATTTTAATGTGTTCTTAATGTGAAATCAGTGACGTGAATTCAGTAACGGACAATATGCTCTACACTTACACAATTATCATATCACAAAACAGATACAAGAGGGCCATGATGGCCCTGAGGTCGCTCACCTGTATCTAGCCCCCCCCCCCCCCCCGGGCCAATTTTTACCCAAGGGCTTTTATTTAAACAGACTTGGTAGACACCCATAAGAAGATGTTTCATGCTAAACATCTAAGTTCTAGCTCATTGGGTTTTTTAAAAGAAGATTTTTTAAGTTTTTACTATACACATATAGTTAAAAACAATGACACCCCTGGGGCAGGGCCAGTTTTGACCCCCGGGCTTTTATTTGAACAAACTTTGTAGATATTTACTTAAAGATGTTTCATGTATAATATCTAAACTCAAGCTATTTGGGTTTTTTCAAAGAAGATTTTTAAGTTTTTGCTATACACATATAAGGAAAATCAATGACCCCCGGGGCGGGGCCAGTTTTGACCCCTGGGCTTTTATTTGAACATACTTGGTAGACACAAATTAGAACATGTTTCATGCTAAATATCTTAGCTCTAGCTCTTTCAGTTCTTTAAAAGAAGATTTTTTAAGTTTTTACTATATGCATATAGGGAAAATCAATGACCCCCTGGGGGGGGGGCAATTTTGACCCCAGGGCTTTTATTTGAACAAACTTGGTAGACACTCATTAGAAGATGTTTCATGCTAAATATCTTAGCTCTAGCTCTTTGGGTTCTTTAAAAGAAGATTTTTTAAGTTTTCACTATATGCATATAGGGAAAATCTATGACCCCCTGGGACGGAGCCAATATTGACCCCAGGGCTTTTATTTGAACAAACTTGGTAGACATTCACTAGAAGACGTTTCATGCCAAATATCTAAGCTCTAGCTCTTACGGTTCTTTAAAAGAAGATTTTTTAAGTTTTTACTATATGCATATAGGGAAAATCAATGACCCCCCGGGGCGGGGCCAATTTTGACCCCAGGGCTTTTATTTGAACAAACTAAGTAGACACTCACTAGAAGATATTTCATGTCAAATATCTTAGCTCTAGCTCTTTGGGTTCTTTAAAAGAAGATATTTAAAGATTTTTCTTTCGGTTGCCATGGCAACCAGAGTTCTGCATGAAATGGAATTCTTTGAACAATCTTGCTCTAGCTCTTTGGGTTCTTTAAAAGAAGATTTTTTAAGTTTTTACTATAAGCATATAGGGAAAATCTATGACCCCCCTGGGGCAGGGCCAATTTTGACCTCAGGGCTTTTATTTGAACAAACTTGGTAGACACTCATTAGAAGATATCTCATGCCAAATATCTTAGCTCTAGCTTTTTGGGTTCTTTAAAAGAAGATTTTTTAAGTTTTTACTATATGCATATAGGGAAAATCAATGACCCCCTGGGGCGGGGCCAATTTTGACCCCAGTGCTTTTATTTGAACAAACTTGGTAGACATTCACTAGAAGATGTTTCAAGCCAAATATCTAAGCTCTAGCTTTTACAGTTCTTTAAAAGAAGATTTTTTAAGTATTTACTATATGCATATAGGGAAAATCAATGACCCCCCGGGCCAGGGCCAATTTTGACCCCAGAGCTTTTATTTGAACAAACTTGGTAGACACTCACTAGAAGATGTTTCATGCCAAATATCTTAGCTCTAGCTCTTTGGGTTCTTTAAAAGAAGATTTTTTAAGTTTTTACTATATGCATATAGGGAAAATCAATGACCCCCTGGGGCGGGGCCAATTTTGACCCTAGGGCTTTTATTTGAACAAACTTGGTAGACACTCATTAGAAGATGTTTCATGCCAAATATCTAAGCTCTAGCTCTTACGGTTCTTTAAAAGAAGATATCTAAAGATTTTTCTTTCGGTTGCCATGGCAACCAGAGTTCTGCATGAAATGGAATTCTTTGAACAATCTTGATAGAGCTTCATACAAAGAGTATTCCTGCCAAGTTTCATTAACATTGGCCTTGCGGTATCATAGAAGATGTCCTTAGAATATTTAAAATGTGGACGGACGACAGACGACGGACGCCATTTGGTTGGCCATCCTAAAAGCTCACCTGCACTTTGTGCAAGGTGAGCTAATAAGCAATATTTATCAAATTTCATGCTTGACTGATTCCATGGTTACAAGACTGATATAGATGGCCAAGCTTTGACAAAAAAATACATCATCTGTCAATATTAAAGTAACAACAACACCTTAGACAAAATAAGACAATCAATGTTATCATGAACTTGTGAAAATTGGAAATATTTTCTTTTTCTTTTGCCTTATATACTGTAACCCAAAAAATATTCGCGACCAATTAATATTCGCTTTATTCGCGGATGGCCACGAAGCGCGAATATTTGTTTGCGCGAATAAGTCCGCACGATTTCGCGAATATATTGGAGAGAAATTTTTATTTTAGACGTGGTAATGCAAAGCTACTTGACCGGATATAATGAGTTGTTATGAATATTGCCATAAAGCAATAAAAACACAAGCTAAGTAAACTACTATTATTTTATAAATATCAAAAGAACTCTATGTCAATATAGCAATCAAAATAAACATCCACATTTTAATACAGTTTATGAAATACTAGTAGGCCTATTGTCAATCACGATCCGTATAGGGTACTATACGGAGCATGTGTCAGTTTTAAATTTCTTCATATTTACACTTCTATACTAAGTATATGCATACAAAGTACTCGCACTTATTTTAAAATAAATGTTTGAATAAATCGTTTGACAAAAGTGTGAAAACTATCAATAAATCGTTTGACAAAAGTGGGAAAACTATCGAGCATCACAAAAGGCTATTGTTTTATGGATCCTATAAAATAATTGTTTGAGTGAATTGTTAAGAAAAAGGTGGTATAAACCTATAAAATGAAGACGAACGATGCGTACATGTACATAATTATATAGAGAAAATGTTAAGCTGAATTGTGATCACGATTCACTTACCAATACAATATAAGGCATCGGACTTTCCAATCCGCGAATTTTTTTTTCGGAAATCAAGAAAACGCGGAAATTAATATTCGCGAATATGTCCGACCTCGGCAAAACGCGAAAATTTGTATTCGCGAATATAAATTGGGTTACAGTACTTCAAAAATATTTAAAATGTATTGGTAACATTCAATTTTTTTAAAAGAGAGGGGCAATTTTTTTAAAAGAGAGGGGCAATTTTTTTAAAAGAGAGGGGCAATTTTTTTAAAAGAGAGGGGCAATTTTTTTAAAAGAGAGGGGCAAATTTTTTTGAGGGGCAAATTTTTTAAAAGAGAGGGGCAGTCACTTTATATTTTAGACAGATTATATTTTATCCTTAAGATTTTCGACTATAAACTACTGGTCAATCACACATAGTCAATTCTTTAAAATAAATAATCAATTCAGTTCAACTCGACAATGAAAAAATTAGCATAATGTCACTTTAATTACAGGAGTTTTCAATGCTCAAAATATCTCAAACAATTAAATCTTGAGACTTAGCCACTATATTCAGTTTAGAACCTGGAGTAAAATAAACTTTTCCAAAAAAGCATGCTGTCCACTCTTGTGTGTGAATAAATTATTTTTAATGCATAAAATATACATCCAGAAATTTTTTTTGTTAATTATCAGATCCATTTTTGCATCAAACTAATATAATATGCTGCTGATTCTGCTATAATAAACAGGAGCATTCAACACATGTCACTCAACACATGTCATTCAACACATGTCATTCAAAAAATATGTAATGTAAAAAGTATTAATATGAACACTTTAATATCTGTTTCAACAAAATGATAAATTTAGTAAATCTACCTGTTGTAAGTTCTGGTGACCATTCCTGTTCACCTGTCGGACCCCACATGAATGACTTTTGACCTTTAAAGTCCCTGTGAAAGCTTCGACCTGCAGATGAAAAACGTTCTATAAATAGATATTTCTACATTCATAAAGATGTTCTATAAATATATGCTGAATGAATCTATATACATTCTGTTCTACAGTTTCAGGTTTTGACTTCTAATTTGAGCAAGTTTAATACTTTTTATTTCTACATATAAACTTGATTGAAATTTTAAAACAATTTCAACACATTTTTGGTTTTATTTTGGCGATTTGTCCACCTAACTTATCAGTAATTACCAAGTTTTCCACAAGTGACTGACTACTAATTTCACATGATTTCTGAATCAGTGGTCAGAGATAAATGACCATTTCACTAAATGTCCATGCTCATAAGTCACATGGAAATTTCGCCTAACCTGAGACCTATGCCCTCCCTATTAAATTTAGTCTGCTGAGAATAACGTAAGAGTTTTGATACCTGTAACTTATTTAAATTTAACTTTTGGAGTTTATCACATTCACAAACCAAACATATTTTCATAAAAATTTACAAAATATGAAGGCATGTTGCTTTAAAACAACACATACTACACATACCATGATCATGTAACCCTACTTTCCGTAACGGAGAAGCCCCTGACATACTGGTCAAGTCATCTAGCCTAAAATAAAAACATCAATTCTGTTAAAAATATAACATTTATAAGTTGAATTGGATGTAAAACTTTATACGTTTATTAAGTTTAAGTATAATAGTATAAGACTTAATGTACATTATTATGCTAAAAGTCATATTTATCAGTTTATATGGCCTTCTACCTACACCAAAGAAGGCATATAAACTATGGCTATGTCCAAGTATTTCATATTAAATAACTACCACGGAGTTCAGGCACTTTATGTCACCATAACAAAGCACAGTCATTTTATATAATATGGACAGAATTATATTGTATAAGTTCAGACACCTAATGCAACTGTGGCTGAGAACAGACACTAGATATATCAATCTCCAAACAGTGATCTCCCCTTAATTCTTCGGCGTAGATCTCTGCCACCAAGGTCCCGATATATCAGAATTTCTGATATACTATATTTTTATAAAAATTGTTTTATCTACTGCTTTTATCTATTAGATAAGTTCTTTCTCATTTATTTAACAATGTTTATGAATAAATAAATAAATAATATGAATATTTAGAAATAATTTTAAAAATTATGAGAATATTTTCTACGAGACAATATTTTGATATTTTATATTTTTTAGCTTTCGAATTTATTTTTCGTTATTTTGTATACCTTTGATAATTTTTAGATAAACTATATCGAACATAGGCACTAAAAGTTAAAAATAAAACAGAAAGAGAAAAATGACGTTAGATTTTCTATGTAACGGTCGATATTTACATTTGAATTTCGACGTTACGTCATGTGACTTTCATCATCATGTGACGTCTTTGAAGGCAGTGATTACAATTCTGCCAAGGGACGTAATCACTGTGAGGAGTTTGTAGATATATTAGTAAGGCCTTGTACATAAGCTTATAACTACTATAACAATGATATGAATATGATTTGTGAAACTTACGTGCTAGACTCTGAAAGTTTATCACTACTTTTACTATTTCCTAATTCTTTCCTTGCCCTGACAGCTAACTCTGCAGCCTGAGGAAATATTAAAACAGAAATGTTTCATAAAATCTTTTTCTATAAGTTTAATAAAATCCAGATATCAATGTGTACATATTGTATTTGTTAAACAGCTAAACTGGAAGACCGGTGTTCTAGCAATCTTCTCCTTCAACAAATAACTAAGGTAACCAAAGGTTTAAAAGCATCTTGTCAGAAAACATGGATGTGCAGGCTAGCCTGGATCTATTTCTGGTGACATAGGCTTTGCAATATCACCACAGCCTGGATCTATATCTGGTGACATAGGCTTTGCAATATCACCACAGCCTGGATCTATATCTGGTGACATAGGCTTTTTAATATCACCACAGCCTGGATCTATATCTGGTGACATAGGCAATATCACCACAGCCTGGATCTATATCTGGTGACATAGGCAATATCACCACAGCCTGGATCTATTTCTGGTGACATAGGCTTTTCAATATCACCACAGCCTGGATCTATATCTGGTGACATAGGCAATATCACCACAGCCTGGATCTATATCTGGTGACATAGGCTTTTCAATATCACCACAGCCTGGATCTATATCTGGTGACATAGGCTTTTCAATATCACCACAGCCTGGATCTATATCTGGTGACATAGGCTTTTCAATATCACCACAGCCTGGATCTATATCTGGTGACATAGGCTTTTCAATATCACCACAGCCTGGATCTATATCTGGTGACATAGGCTTTTCAATATCACCACAGCCTGGATCTATTTCTGGTGACATAGGCTTTTCAATATCACCACAGCCTGGATCTATATCTGGTGACATACGCTTTTCAATATCACCACAGCCTGGATCTATCTCTGGTGACATAGGCTTTTCAATATCACCACAGCCTGGCTCTATATCTGGTGACATAGGCTTTGCAATATCACCACAGCCTGGATCTATATCTGATGACATAGGCTTTTCAATATCACCACAGCCTGGATCTATATCTGGTGACATAGGCTTTTCTATATCACCACAGCCTGGATCTATATCTGGTGACAAAGGCTTTTCAATATCACCACAGCCTGGATCTATATCTGATGACATAGGCTTTTCAATATCACCACAGCCTGGATCTATATCTGGTGACATAGGCTTTTTCAATATCACCACAGCCTGGATCTATATCTGGTGACATAGGCTTTTCAATATCACCACAGCCTGGATCTATATCTGGTGACATAGGCTTTTCAATATCACCACAGCCTGGATCTATATCTGGTGACATAGGCTTTTCAATATCACCACAGCCTGGATCTATATCTGGTGACATAGGCTTTTCAATATCACCACAGCCTGGATCTATATCTGGTGACATAGGCAATATCACCACAGCCTGGATCTATATCTGATGACATAGGCTTTTCAATATCACCACAGCCTGGATCTATATCTGGTGACATAGGCTTTTCAATATCACCACAGCATTCAAAAGCAAGATTATGAAAAAAAACCTAAATGATTACCTCTATGACTTCGGGGGTGAGTTCACAAAGGTCAACATCTTCCTGATCGTTGTTGTCATTATAACTGTATGTATGGACATGATGTGTCTGTACAGCCACTCCACGAGGGTCTTAAACATAATAAGAATAATTTATAATAAAAGACAATGAGAAAACTATATGAGAGGGGTATAGATGAGTGAGTGTTGATTCAGCAGGTACCTGTGGTGTACAAGCTCCTGAATTCTATTCTAACTGACTGCATGGTCTTAAAAATCCTAAACCAAATATTAATCAAATAGGCTGAACCTATTTTAAAACTAGCTCAAATACATATTTAATGGTTTTTATGATTAACATTTAGATAAAAATAAACAAAAAATATTTACTTTATTTTTTTTAAAGCGTGTACTACGTTGAGGTGGCGGTCAGGACCTCAAACAAGAAAACCCATGTCTATATCAGTTTCAACAACACTTTTATTACATGGATGATGACAGTATTATTCTTGAGGCAACAAAGGACAATGAAAAACTTAACAGAAATGTTTCTATATACATACTAACATAATATCCTGCCTTGTCATCCGAGGCAGGAAGCAATAGTAATATTTTTTGGTACAACCCTGCCAGGATTGAAGCGGGCATGATGTTATTAACTGGTTAAAGATGGTAATAATTCAGAAGTTTATTATAAAACTCTGCACAGAATATATAACTTCAAAAGAAACAGTATGATAAAATCCACATTTAGAGCACATCTTCTATTCTTACATTTTATTGATTTTTGTTTTTTTTCATTTAAAACCTGAGATTTAATGCAATTAATATTCTGTGGTTTTAATCAACCTTATATCAAAGCATCAAGAAACCAAAAAAGTTTCTAGGGGACATAGATGCCCTCACATTCCGCTGGTTTGTGAGTCTGGGACAGTCAGTCCCACTGCCAACTCACCTCGCCAAGAGGGCGCATAAAAACCTTTGAAAATTTTCAAAATTTCAGCTGCCCAGACATGACACATACATTTTGTTACTATCCAAATATACCTGAAAAAAACAAGAACCGGTTGAACCGGGTGATGCTCCCCGAGAAGGTTCTGGACACAGGAAAGTATAAAAAAAATGAACAAAGGGCAAAAACTCCAAAATTAGGCAAGGAGGAGTTATGTGTTTTTGCACTGCACTTCTATTCAATGAGATCTATCTATCTATAACGTTTCCTGATGATATCAGAGTTATGTCCCTGGTAAAATTCAAAGTGTAAAAATGAACAAAGCAATAACTCCAAAATTAGACCAGGCTTTCTTTAGGTTCTTTAAGCATTGCAGTTCTATCCAATTATATCTAGCTACCTACAAAGTTTCATGTTGATATCTCTAATAGTTTTAAAGTTATGTCCCGGACAAAAGTCAAAAAGTAAAAATAAACAAAGGGCAATTAATTCAAAATAAGGCAAGGCAGAGTAATGATTCTTAAGCACTGTATTTCCATCCAATGAGACCTATTTATCTACAAAGTTTCATGTTCAGATATCTATTATATAATTTTAGAGTAATGTCCCAGACAAAGTTCAAAGTGTCAAAATGAACAAAGGGCAATAACTCCAAAAGTAGGCAAGACAGTGTTACAGTTCTTGTGCACTGCAAACCTACTAAATGAGATCTATCTACCTACAAAGTTTCATGTTGATACCTCTTATAGTTTTAGAGTTATGTCCCAGACAAAGTTCAAAGTGTAAAAATAAACAAAGGGGAATAATTCAAAAAATAGGCAAGGCAGAGTTACGGTTCTTGTGCACTGCACACCTACTCAATGAGATCTATCTACCTACAAAGTTTCATGTTGATACCTCTTGTTGTTTCAAAGTTATTCCCGGACAAGAAAAGGGGCCCGACAGACGGATGGACGGACAAGGCGGCGACTATATGCTCCCCCGAAATTTTTTTGGGGAGCATAAAAATGGAATGGAGAACTGTATTTAACATACCAGTTGGGAAAGCATGAATCCATCTTCTCCTGTTAGATGTCATTTTAAACTGCATTCTTGACGGTGCAAATGGGTTTATGAGGGCACGATGTCGCGTGTAATGGTTAAGAAAGTTTCTGTGCCCCACTGGTGAACCTGCACTGCCAACAATAGGTCTCAAACCAAGGTGTAAATCATTATCCGAGTCACACGCACCAAAAGGTTTTTTCGCTGAAGAATACATATAGAAATGAGTGGTAATGTATTTAATTTTTTTCTAATTTTTGTTATAACAAAATTTGAATGTAAACAGTAATAAAGACTTTAACTATTAACTTTAACTACTACTGCCAAATGTATTAATTTTTTGAAGGGAAAGTTAATCATAACCCTCAAAAAGATGATGGTACTCTGCTACAAGTTTGCAATTGCCCAATTGGTTGATTCAAGTAAGTATCTTAGTTAGTACATGCATGTGATATAAAATTTATTTAAATTTCAACAACCTTAAAGTGGCCTTCAGTTATTATTTTCTGTTGGAAAAACAATTCTAAATCTAAGTATTTCAGCAATTTTATCTTGAAAAAGTAGCATCATATCACTGTTAAGACTTTTTGTCACATAAGATGTGGCTGATGATTAGGAACATATATTTGAAGTATGAAGTTGATCACTTAAGAAATAAAGGAGTAACAGTAAACAAGAGGGCCATGATGGCCCTGAGGTCGCTCACCTGTATATAGCCCCCTCCCCCCCCCCACCCCCGGGCCAATTTTTACCCAAGGGCTTTTATTTGTTTATTTGAACAGACTTGGTACTGGCACCCATAAGAAGATGTTTCATGCTAAACATCTAAGTTCTAGCTCATTGGGTTTTTTAAAAGAAGATTTTTTTAAGTTTTTACTATACACATATAGTTAAAAACAATGACACCCCTGGGGCAGGGCCAGTTTTGACCCCCGGGCTTTTATTTGAACAAACTTTGTAGATATTTACTTAAAGATGTTTCATGCTTAATATCTAAACTCTAGCTATTTGGGTTTTTTCAAAGAAGTTTTTGCTTTACACATATAAGGAAAATCAATGACCCCCCGGGGCGGGGCCAGTTTTGACCCCAGGGCTTTTATTTGCACAAACTTGGTAGACACCCATTTGAACATGTTTCATGCTAAATATCTTAGCTCTAGCTCTTTGAGTTCTTTAAAAGAAGATTTTTTAAGTTTTTACTATATGCATATAGGGAAAATCAATGACCCCCTGGGGCAGGCCAATTTTGTCCACAGGGCTTTTATTTGAACAAACTTGGTAGACATTCACTAGAAGATGTTTCATGCCAAATATCTAAGCTCTAGTTCTTACGGTTCTTTAAAAGAAGATTTTTTAAGTTTTTACTATATGCATATAGGGAAAATCAATGACCCCCGGGGCAGGGCCAATTTTGACCCCAGGGCTTTTATTTGAACAAACATGGTAGACACTCACTAGAAGATGTTTCATGCCAAATATCTAAGCTCTAGTTCTTACGGTTCTTTAAAAGAAGATTTTTTAAGTTTTTACTATATGCATATAGGGAAAATCAATGACCCCCGGGGCAGGGCCAATTTTAACCCCAGGGCTTTTATTTGAACAAACATGGTAGACACTCATTAGAAAATTTTTCATGCCAAATATCTTAGCTCTAGCTCTTTGGGTTCTTTAAAATAAGATTTTTTAAGTTTTTACTATATGCATATAGGGAAAACCAATGACCCCCTGGGGCGGGGCCAATTTTGACCCCAGGGCTTTTATTTGAACAAACTTGGTAGACATTCACTAGAAGATGTTTCATGCAAAATATCTAAGCTCTAGCTCTTACGGTTCTTTAAAAGAAGATTTTTTAAGTTTTTACTATATGCATATAGGGAAAATCAATGACCCCCTGGGGCGGGGCCAATTTTGACCCCAGGGCTTTTATTTGAACAAACTTGGTAGACACTCATGAGAAGATGTTTCATGCCAAATATCTAAGCTCTAGCTCTTAGGGTTGTTTAAAAGAAGATATTAAAAGATTTTTCTTTCGGTTGCCATGGCAACCAGAGTTCTGCATGGAATTAAATTCTTTGAACAATTTTTAAAGGTGACCACCAAAGGAACATTCCTGTGAAGTTTGGATGAAATTGGCTCAGTGGTTTATGAGGAGATGTCATTTAAAGCAAAAGTTTACGGACGGACAGACGGACGCCGGACGAAAAGCGATCACAAAAGCTCACCCTGTCACTTTGTGACAGGTGAGCTAACAAGAGGGCCATGATGGCCCTGAGGTCGCTCACCTGTATATAGGCCCCCCCAACCCCCCCCCCCCCCAACGTTGCAGGGCCAATTTAACCCAAGGGCTTTTATTTGCACAAACTTGGTAGAGACACCCATAAGAAGATTTTTCATGCTAAACATCTAAGCTCTAGCTCATTGGGCTTTTTAAAAGAAGATTTTTTTTAAGTTTTTACTATACACATATAGTTAAAAACAATGACACCCCTGGGGCCGGGCCAGTTTTGACCCCAGTGCTTTTATTTGAACAAACTTTGTAGACACTTACTAGAAGATGTTTCATGCTTAATATCTAAACTCTAGCTATTTGGGTTTTTTCAAAGAAGATTTTAAGTTTTTGCTATACACATATAAAGAAAATCAATGACCCCCGGGGCGGGGCCAATTTTGACCCCAGGTATTTTATTTGAACAAACTTTGTAGACACTCACTAAAAGAAATTTCATGCCTAATATCTTAACTCTAGGTATTTGGGTTTTTTCAAAGAAGATTTTTTAAGTTTTTGCTATACACATATAAGGAAAATCAATGACCCCCAGGGCGGTGCCAATTTTGACCCCAGGGCTTTTATTTGACCAAACTTGGTAGACACCTATTAGAACATGTTTGATGCTAAATATCTTAGCTATAGCTCTTTGAGTTCTTTAAAAGAAGATTTTTTAAGTTTTTACTATATGCATATAGGGAAAATCAATGACCCCCTGGGGCGGGGCCAATTTTGACCCCAGGGCTTTTATTTGAACAAACTTGGTAGACACTTATTAGAACATGTCTCATGCTAAATATCTTAGCTCTAACTCTTTTGGTTCTTTAAAAGAAGATTTTTTAAGTTTTTACTATATGCATATAGGGAAAATCAATGACCCCCTGGGGCGGGGCTAATTTTGACCCCAGGGCTTTTATTTGAACAAACTTGGTAGACACCTATTAGAACATGTTTGATGCTCAATATCTTAGCCATAGCTCTTTGAGTTCTTTAAAAGAAGATTTTTTAAGTTTTTACTATATGCATATAGGGAAAATCAATGACCCCCCCGGGGCGGGGCCAATTTTGACCCCAGGGCTTTTATTTGAACAAACTTGGTAAACACCCATTAGAACATGTTTCATGCTAAATATCTTAGCTCTAGCTCTTTGGGTTCTTTAAAAGAAGATTTTTTAAGTTTTTACTATATGCATATAGGGAAAATCAATGACCCCCCGGGGCGGGGCCAATTTTGACCCCAGGGCTTTTATTTGAACAAACTTGGTAGACACTCACTAGAAGATGTTTCATGCTAAATATCTAAGCTCTAGCTCTTATGGTTTTTTAAAAGAAGATATTTAAAGTTTTTTCTTTCGGTTGCCATGGCAACCAGAGTTCTGCATGGAATTAAATTCTTTGAACAATTTTTAAAGGTGACCACCAAAGGAACATTCTTGTGAAGTTTGGATGAAATTGGCTTAGTGGTTTATGAGGAGATGTCATTTAAAGTAAAAGTTTACGGACGACGGACGGACGACGGACGGACGGACGCCGGACGAAAAGCGATCACAAAAGCTCACCCTGTCACTTTGTGACAGGTGAGCAGAAGATTTTTTAAGTTTTTACTATATGCATATAGGGAAAATCAATGACCCCCTGGGGCGGGGCCAATTTTGACCCCAGGGCTTTTATTTGAACAAACTTGGTAGACACTTATTAGAACATGTCTCATGCTAAATATCTTAGCTCTAACTCTTTTGGTTCTTTAAAAGAAGATTTTTTAAGTTTTTACTATATGCATATAGGGAAAATCAATGACCCCCTGGGGCGGGGCTAATTTTGACCCCAGGGCTTTTATTTGAACAAACTTGGTAGACACCTATTAGAACATGTTTGATGCTCAATATCTTAGCCATAGCTCTTTGAGTTCTTTAAAAGAAGATTTTTTAAGTTTTTACTATATGCATATAGGGAAAATCAATGACCCCCCCGGGGCGGGGCCAATTTTGACCCCAGGCTTTTATTTGAACAAACTTGGTAAACACCCATTAGAACATGTTTCATGCTAAATATCTTAGCTCTAGCTCTTTGGGTTCTTTAAAAGAAGATTTTTTTAAGTTTTTACTATATGCATATAGGGAAAATCAATGACCCCCCGGGGCGGGGCCAATTTTGACCCCAGGGCTTTTATTTGAACAAACTTGGTAGACACTCACTAGAAGATGTTTCATGCTAAATATCTAAGCTCTAGCTCTTATGGTTTTTTAAAAGAAGATATTTAAAGTTTTTTCTTTCGGTTGCCATGGCAACCAGAGTTCTGCATGGAATTAAATTCTTTGAACAATTTTTAAAGGTGACCACCAAAGGAACATTCTTGTGAAGTTTGGATGAAATTGGCTTAGTGGTTTATTAGGAGATGTCATTTAAAGTAAAAGTTTACGGACGGACGGACGACGGACGGACGACGGACGGACGACGGACGGACGGCCGGACGCCGGACGAAAAGCGATCACAAAAGCTCACCCTGTCACTTTGTGACAGGTGAGCTAAAAATAGTACTTTTTATGGAAAAATCTGAAAATATTGGTAATAGAGTTATGAACCTTGTCACATGAGATGTGGTTGATGATCAGGAACATATATTTGAAGTTGATATTTTAAGAAATGAAAAAGTTATAGTGAAAAATATTTTACTGCACCAAAACTTTAATCTGAAATCTGGACACGGACGCCAATAGGACAGCTCTTCATAATTTTATACTTCGCATAGTCAAGCTAAAAATTACATATTTAAGATAATCTGAAGGCTTCTTTAACCAAGATGATATACTATAAGGTATAACAGTGTATATTTTTATAACTTTGCATTGTATGTTATGAATATGGCTAAAATGTTTTAAAATAAAGCTAACTAAAATGAATAAACGTTTTCTTATCGTACTTACGAAATATTGGGTAACATCCTAAAGAAGAGGATAAGTCATCTCCACTACTTGACACCGAAGGTATCGACATTTCGGGTGAAGTGCCGAGCTTCAGGTCAGGTTTCTCCACTGGAAGCAATGAAACATCATCGGAGGTGTGACGTGTACGAGGGATGTGGAATAATTTAGCCTCTAGAAAAGTCTGTGGATTTTGTTTCCTGATGTCAGACTTGGGACCTTTTGTGCTGCTGGCTTTCCTCAGACTGACAATAATTATGAATTTGATGACAAAATTGATAAAGTTACGATATTAATTGATGTGTTGATAAAACGATTAATTAAAGGCACACTAAGCCTTAGAAATGAATAAGATTTCCTTTCTGTAGAAAGGGCATACACATTTTTTATAATGCTTTAATAATGGATTTAAATAAATGTATATCACCTGGAGAAGGTAATGCCAAATGTGGAATTATTTGTTATAAACATAGATGAATGTAAACAAAGTGGGTTTCTTTTTACTTCCATACAAAACAATTAATTACAATAAGTGTACTAATTGTCAAAACGCAAAAAGAAGCAAAAGATGAATCAGCTTTATTGCAAATGACTAATACTTTGGAAATTAAACAAGACACAAAAATAAAAAGTGTTTTAAAATAAAAATATATTTTTTAAGTCTAAAAGGGCCTTATAATATACAAAATTAATCATTTTTGCTAATAAAATTGGATAACTGAAAAATCTGGCTAATTAGCTTGTAAATTTGATTGACTATATGCTATATTAAATGGAATAAAAACAAACTGTCTGCAAATAGCAGAAGGTGTTACCAGTTGGAAATTCAAAGTTTCACAAGTCCTTGACAAGTACATAAAATTAATACTAACTTACCTAGAAATATTTTCCTTCAAAATTTTCTGTTGAATAACTTATCTAGAAATATTTCACCTAGAAATATTTCAGCTTGGTAACTTATCTAGAAATATTTCTGCTTGGTAACTTACCTAGAAATATTTCTGCTAAGTAACTTACCTAGAAATATTACTGCTTGGTAATTTACCTAGATATATTTCTTCTTGGTAACTTACCTAGAAATATTACGGCTTGGTAACTTAAACACCTGAGCATCATATTCATCATAGTCTACAAATGGGAAATTATCATCATCCGAACCATAAGACAATTCTAAAAATAGAACACAGAATCAATATAGAATACAATCATGTACAGTTGAAAATATTATCCCCAGAGCCCAGATATTATATTAGCTACAAAGATTTTTGAATAAATAATGATACATTATTTTAATATTGAAACATCTGAATACTCCTCTTTTCTCTATCTCTCTCTCTGTTATTCTCTGTCTGTTTGGTTTTAAGGGTTACCAACACAATTAGGTTCATTTGGCGCCGGAACAGGAAAGATGATATAGGTTAACCTGGGATTTTATAACTTAAAGCAACACCAGGGGTCAAAACCACCTCTCCTGCTAGAACTAACAGATGCATACACTCAAGTAATTTAGTCACCTCTTATGACAGGCAGAGGTAATCGGGGGCTGCTATTCTGATGCCTGACCTTTAAAGGCAACCCCTAAGCCACAAGGGGGACTTATTCCCTGTTTAAGTGACATTATGCCCATCCAAAGGTATAAAGTAAAAGAACAAGTGAAAGTCAAAATAAGTTCCCATTTTACCAAAATTCCTTTCAATCTTATAATTTACTTTCTATGAATGATAATCAACTTATGTGGCCCAAGGAAATTTCTATAAATAGCCATGTGAATTTACTTGTGATGTTCAATTTCATACAGAGTGGGGCAGTCTTTTTTTATTTATATTATATTTCCTTAACATATTTCAATATCAACTGTTGGTCAATCACTATTATAACAGTCATTCTTTTGAAATTTTATGTTAATTTAACTCAACTTGACAATAAAAATATGACCTTTGCTTACATACATGTATTTGTAAATATTTTAGGATTTTTTTTTACTTTTTCACTTTATAGAATATTATAGTTATTATGATAACTATTAAACCACAAATTATATGTATGTAAAGCTTTTGTTAAAGGAGATGACTACCATGAGCTATTGCAGCTCTCAGTCCTATTCCTGTCTGCTTTAATGTGTAAATTATCAACATGAGTATATATCTTTAATATAAAAAACATTATATGACCCAGTTGAAACATATATACTTTGTAAACTTATATGACCTTAGACACTGAAACAGTTTTTTATAAAGTAATCAACCATTTATAAACAAGCATATATCCTGCATTCAACCTTGGATTCTAGAGAAAGTGTGTTTTTTGTGTTTTGTGCTTTTTTTTTATTTTGTGTTGTTTTTTGTTGTTGTTTTTCTTTCTTTTTTGGGGGGTGGGGGAGGGGGGTGTACCTTTCACAAAGTGCTAGTTTTAAAGTGTCTGTCATATATAAGTGAGAAACCAAATGCAGAAATATCAATTTCAATAAATATCTCATCTCATTTTGATGATTTAGTAAACAAAACTTCTTTCTCATCTTTAAATGACCATCAAAATTTAATGAGGATACTTCAAGGTTATTGGAACTAAAAATAGCATCATATGAATTCCTACCTTGTTCTACAACGGCTTCTTTCTGCTTCTTCTTATCAAACTGAAATATATATTACATGATGATGAGTAATTCTATATTACCATGGCAACAGTATTATCTTCAGGATGAAATATTCATCCCTGATGACATTTCCACAGATTTAGAAAGTCATTTCCTCTGGTATGTGGCACACATTAGTATGAAAAAAAAGTGAGAAAATGCTTCTATATAAAAATTTATAATCACACTGACTCACAATGTTGTCTACCTTTCCCTCTGTTTAGTCATTTATTGAAACAAGGCATGCACAAACACTTTGATTAAACCTCCAAAATATTGTATATTTACACATGATATAGATTTTATGTTTAAAGTAACATAATAAAAAGGATATTGAATGAGTGTAGGTTAAATACTGAATTACTGAATTGAATAAAATATTATTTTATTCAATGAGTTCAATAAATTTAGTAATGAAGCTGCAGGAATAAAATACATGTATTCTATTTAATATCCAAAATAAGAACTGGTTGCAGTAAAAAGAATATGATTCAAGTTTTTCACTGATGCTTATATAGTGTAACACTAACATTTTGCATGTCTCTATGCTTTGTTTGTACAGCGCAAATGACGTCACATTAAAATATAAGCAGGACAGTGCCATTTTTACAGTTACAAAAATGGCACAGGTACCGGTATGTGATAAAGAAAGTCATAATACACATGTATATACAGAAAAACAGTCCATCTATCTGCACCTTAAATTCTTAATAATGACATTTTGGAAAGTAGATGGATCAACTATAAGTCAATTTGTTTTTGAAGTGAAATTCCATACTGATGGACTATTTATAACGAAATATAAAGTTACAAGCATTTAAAAAAAAAAACACATGCATTCTTAAATTATAGTCTGTATAATCTTTAGTGTTTACTCACTATTTCTGGGGGAATTTTGATCCTCGGAACAAATGTCTTGTTAGAATAAAACTGAATCTGGTTTTTCGATGTATAAAAGCTGTACAAAGAGAGAAAATACAAATACTAACCAAAATATATGTGACATGAGATCCATACATTAAAGATATAATTATGCTCAAATATGATATAAGAAAATATTGATAATTGCTATACAGTCCCTTTGTAAATATGAAATAAACATGTTTTGACTTCACACAAAGTAGATATGTTATGTTTAAAATTTTACACACTATGTATAGGTGGTCACAATATGAATATTGAGTATCATTAAAAAAAATGGCAGTCTTTTTTTTGTTTTTAAAAAGACTAACTTTTCTTGACCTGTTATAGGGAATGCAGGTTCCCATACACAGTTTCTTCATTCATTTATTCAAATTAGATATATTCAGTGAGAATTTCATAAATTTGTTTCAAATATTTTACTCTAGGATGAACACAGAATATCTTTAACAAGCAATTAACCTTTTACCAGCATGGCCTTTAATTTGTATAAACATACTATAGAAGAAGAGGCTTATTTTTCACTTCGTGTAGAAATGTACTATTTATAAACTAATAGTACAAACAAACAGGATATAACAAGGCTATCTTATTTAAAGATGGCATTTAGCACAGATATCACATATTACTCTTGTTTTGTTTTATTATTTCAATACCTGTGATTCATCCAGTGAGGGATGTTGTAATCATCACCAACTTCAAAAGCTATTTTATGATTCTTGCTATGGAACTGCAAAAGAAGACAAATTCCAAACACATAGGTTCATAATGTCAACATGAAGAACAAACTCTAAACACACAGATTCATAATGTGAACATGAAGAACACATGACAAACACATAGATTCATAATGTGAACACGAAGAACAAATGACAAACACACAGATTCATAATGTGAACATTAAGAACAAATTCCAAACACATAGAGTCATAATGTGAACACGAAGAACAAATGACAAACACACAGATTCATAATGTGAACATGAAGAACAAATTCCAAACACATAGAGTCATAATGTGAACATGAAGAACAAATGACAAACACATAGATTCATAATATGAACATGAAGAACAAATTCCAAACACATAGAGTCATAATATGAACATGAAGAACAAATGACAAACACACAGATTCATAATGTGAACATGAAGAACAAATTCCAAACACATAGAGTCATAATGTGAACATGAAGAACAAATGACAAACACATAGATTCATAATATGAACATTAAGAACAAATTCCAAACACATAGAGTCATAATGTGAACATGAAGAACAAATGACAAACACACAGATTCATAATGTGAACATGAAGAACAAATTCCAAACACATAGAGTCATAATGTGAACATGAAGAACAAATTCCAAACACATAGAGTCATAATGTGAACATGAAGAACAAATGACAAACACATAGATTCATAATATGAACATGAAGAACAAATTCCAAACACATAGAGTCATAATATGATTAATTTAATGAATCCCACCATGCGTGGAGGATTATGCTCTGGACAAAATCTCTATATTTTATCATCTTTAGTGACCTTGACCTTGCATATATTAACGTAAAATACATGTTTCACACCAGTAGTTATGTTGATGACCATCTGTGTTTCAATCCCTCAATAAATGATGACTAAATGGTCCAATTACACATTTTCATATTTTTATCTGAACTTTGGCCCCAATGTGTGACCTTGAACTTGGCCACAAGATACTAAATTTTGCATGTGACACTCCACCTTACAATGGTGAACATTTGTGCCATGCTAAATTGAAATCCCTTAATGCATGTTGAAGTTTTGTACCGGACAAGCGTTGTTCAATGATGTGTGTGACCTTGACCTTTGACCTAGAGACCTGGTTATTTGTGCAATGCAGCTTCTTATAGTGGTGTACATTTCTATGAAGTTTCATTAAAATTCCTTCATGCATGTAGGAGATATGTTCTGAACAAATTTGGCCACAGCCCGCCAGGGGGGAAACTATAATACAACCCATTTTTCAAACAGCATATAAAAAGCTGTCATTAAGACATGGTCTTTTTTTTTGTTTTAGATACAGATCTAAAATTTTGACCCATGCGTGAAGTTTCATAGAAAGTTATGTAGGTTGATCTTGTATACAAAGAGTTATAGGCCATGAAAAATGACCTAAAATTATGATCTCAAATGTGTCAAGTGTCAAGTATTCTAATATCTTTCGTGACTGATGAGATACCATTTACATGGAGAACCATAACCCAGTGTGGCAACAAAGCGGGGATGAGTGGAATACCCCATATTTTGTTTTTCATATATTCTAGCTAATACATTTCAATGTACCTTAAATAAAGGTGCAGCATGTAATGGTTGTTCTCCCATACACACAAGGTCACTTCCAACACCTGTAATGAACATATTTTAACAGCAATTAATACTAAAACATAATTAAGGATAATACATGTACCTAGAATGTAAAGAATATTTCTGGCCTTAGGCAGTTTTGTTTTCACCTTGACCTGTACTACATAAATGGATTATTCATCAATTTCCTTTCCCAGTACAAGCAAGACAATTAAATTTTGATGTAATTCTAAATCCTTTTTTCAGACAGGTGAATCATAAGCTGTGTCATTTAAATGTACAGTCCATTTTTGATATTTCCTTTGTGTGGTCGCTTAATACATGTTTGACTGTATATCAGAAAATACATTGAATATTTGAATGACTGTTTGTTTTTATGTTGGTGTTAACTGCCAAACAAATAGAGAAACTTCTTACAATTATAATTTTCTAAAATGAAAGTATAACTTATTATTCTATGTGTTGCATTCTGCAAATATGTTCCTGATATTCAAGTAAATTTGTTAGTAAAAATAGCATTCATTTCCCCTGTGTCTTTTTTCACTTTAGCTAGTTCTATCTTCTATTTTCAATGACAGATATACTGGTTACTGTCAAGATGTACATCCAGTATAGTTTATTATACAATAAAAAAATTACAAAAAGGGGCCATAACCATCTCGATCTGAAAAATTAGTGGTCTAAAGCCAAATTCGAACTTAACATGTATTGTAATAAAAGAGTAAGATGTTTGCTTAAGATGTGAGAAATCCAAGGTTCAAATCCGATTCCAAGCAAATAATAAAATTTAGTGTCTTATTCAGTGACATGAACATTGTTATTGCCAAAAATCAAGATGGTAAAAGAGTTATATATTTTTTCAACTTGCAATATACCTTTGAAGACATTTTTAACAAAGGTCTTATTACATGCCACATACAATGGGTACTGGTTTTAGAAAATAGACAATGTATTATTTTTAATTCTTTTAACTGGGGAGTTTATTTTAATGGGCATTCATTTATTTCAGTGAGATGACAAACATTGTTGAAAGCAATGATCACTGCATGAAATCATTCTAATGAATGTTTACATAGGCTCAAAATGAAAACAAGAATGTAAATAAGTTCCAATAATGCATATCTAGAAAAGAATAAAAGTAAAAAAGTAATTAAAAGCTGATTCATACTGGTGCTAATTAGGGTCTGTTATTCTGAAACAATTTTTTTGATTACGCAATTTTCAAACATTTAATATAAAAAGATTTTGTCCACCCTAAGACTTGACAACTTCGTGGTTACACAACTGTTTCCCAGCTGAATCTAAGGAATGCATGTGGTAATAATCTGTTTGTATTATTAATGTTTTAGGATTTCAAAGAGCAATTTGTGAACGTAACTTGGTTACAGTAAAAACTGATCAGACAGACGGACAAAAATCTCACAATAGTATAAGGAGTATTTAATCAATAATCTGCTGGAATCAAAACTGATTAGCCTGTGCCACCAGTAAAGACATCTGTGCAGTCTGGCTAGGCTCTATACTGTTGGTAGCTAAATTTTTGTATGTAAATATTGAAATCCCTTAAACTTTGAATGGACTATTCCAAATTCAAAGCAGGACAAGTTCATTACATGAATTCAGCAGGCTTAAGGGGTTAACATATCTAGGTAAGGAGTCAGACAAGTTAAAATAAAACCTCAGGGCTTTTTTTCATAGGTTTGGGAAGCAGCCCAGCTCTTAATTTTTGGGGAAAATTATACAGTATATTTGCAAAAGAGGAAGAAAAAACTTGATGTAAATTCAATTTTTGGGGAAAACTGCATTTTTTTTAAAGAATTTTTTTCTTTGGGTAAGCAGCCCTTAAACGGCCCCTGCTATAGAAGGAAAAAAGCCCTGGACCTGTAAATGTATAAATCAAATATACAAACCACAGTCTATTGTTCTCTGCTTTGTAATGTTGGTAAGCTCCCGGTCCACCTCAAATACTCCCGCCCCAGGCGTTATTACCACTGCAACCTTTCCGGTTCGGTCAAAGTTCCGGTCCATGTAATAACGTTCAAATACTGAAATAAAGCAGAAAGAAATCAACATTCTTTTGTAATAGAAGCAGGCCTTGAAAATATTTTCAGTGTCTGGTTAAAGTAGTTAACACATTGAACAAATAAATGTTATTCTATTCTAAACCTGAACACACTAAATATCTTAGATCAGTAGCTTCTAAATCCAATGTGCAAGCAACATTTTTCTACTTGTCCTGCATCAAGTTCTCTTAAATTGTACTCATAATCAATGCGGTGCTGGCTGACTAGTGAAATTTTCTTTCTCTCAGAAGTAATCAATAGACAGAATTATAATTTCTTCAAGGTATTCAAACAAACATTTATACAGACAATTACTCAAAACAAAATCAAATTTAGCAGAACAGAAGAAAACAAACATTTTCTTTGAGACTCGTACATATATATTATGAAACATGGTCATGTTGGCACATGAAAAATACAAAACAAGGATGAGTCAGGTAAAGGAAAAGACAGTACTAAAAATAGCAACACCTTAACCTTTAACCTCCCGGTGGCAACTTATTAAACCAATGCGACCAGTTCGGACCAAGATCAACCAGCACATTCGTGCCATCTGATCATGGTATCCACTGTTCACTTTTCAGTCAGTACTTACATTGAAAATTAACCTAAAAATGATAAATGGTTTTGTCCAGACTGACTGATCTAAGATATATAGTGTGTTCAGGTTTAGAATAGCATAACATTTATTTGTTCAATGTGTTAACTACTTTAATAAGAGATGTAGATAATAGAGATAAGCAGCTTTTATATACCCCGTAGAAATATCACTCATGCCTTACAAAAAGTGAAAAATTAGGTCTTTTGTAGCAATTATAACTCAATGAATGTAGATTTGATTCTTTTATAGTATACACCATTTGAAAGTTAAATCTTTATCTATTCCTGCATGTTAAAATATTGGTAATTTTCCATGCCTTTCACTTAGAAAGATTTAGCAGAACATACCCACTGAGTCAGTTTTTCGTCATATGCATAGTTATTTTACAAAAGTTAATTGTGTTAACTATTTTAACCAAAGTGTAGTTATCTATCTCTCTTCTTTTACCTTTCCCGATCATACATATAAGATTGTTAACTAACGTGCAAGTTAAAAATCTTGTTATACTCATGTGAAATTTATCAAAACTTTGTGAAATTCTGAGTTTATTTAATAGTTTATAATATATATTTACAATTAAGAGACATGTTAAGGGTCTCTAGAAAATTCCCTTGTGCAGCTGCCGAGTTAAAGGCCTTGGGAACTTTGTACCCTCGCAGTGTGTGATAATTAAGGACCCATTTAGAATACTCGTTGAAAATCTTTCTCAGTTGTTTGATTGTTTCCGTCCACTCCTCATATCTCTCATTCTGAACCACAACTCTACAACATACAGTACACACATTCAAAAACAAACACACAAAACCAAGGCAGATTTTCAAGACGCAAAGAAAAGCAATCTGTGAATAAGAGTATCCTACCAGATGTTATAAAAAAGATATTTTGTTTTTAAGTTGATCTACTGATAAGAATAGGTCAATGGAATTTCTAGTGGAGAAAGGTTATTCAGTATCCAAAATGCTATTTTTGTTCACTATTCATTGAATTAACTTATTACTGATTGCCTTGTCATTTTTTAAATATACATATAATTAGTATTAAAATTATGATATTTTTTGACGTTTTATTCACAAAAATGTTCTTAAACATGGTTCCTTTTCAAAATTTACTGAACACTTTCGATTGGTAGAAAACTACACAATTTGCCATTCAGGCAATTTACCCATAAATATTTTGATAGAAATAATCATTTATATTTTGAAATAAAATTTTAAAAAAAAACAGCATATTAATAATTTTCTGTGAATGACATAAGGAGACCTAAATCAGCCAGTACCTGTAAAAGTCCTCATAAAATCTCCCCAAGTAATCTTGTTGTAAACATTCCTGCATGTACTGAGGAAACTCATCTAAAATAATAACATTTCTAATGTGTTAAACTATATAACTTAATTTAAACATATTTCAATGAAAACAAGGCTGTAAATTTGAAAAAAAAAGTGTTATTTTCTTTGGTAGGTGTGATGAAGGAATGTTTTAAACACGCACCAAGTCCCTGGTGTAATTTATACTCACAGTTAGACATTGTCAGTGACATTAAAGCTGCATGCCTCCAGATGAGCCAAACAATTACAAGAACATCAAACTTGAGAAAAATTACTGAGATTTTAGGCAACGTAAAAAGATTCAAGATACAAGCAGTAATTTCCATGCTATGTGTCATTTATGACCGATTTTCATGAAAATTAGCATAAATATGGAGGTGTCCTGCTTTAGCCTCTCTAAAATAAAATGACAAGATTACTTTATTTAAATTTATGCTGATGTTACATATTAAGTTTCACTAAATATATAAATGGTACGTTTTGTTATTTAATCAAGCAGAAGATTGCTCAAAGTTTTATTAAGTAAAAACATGCTAGTTACAAACCTCTGGAGTGGGCCTCATAAAATGTCCTTGAAAACATTACAATTGTTACATCATGAAGACAACACTGTTCCTAAAATTATTAAAAACAAACAAATATCAAGATTATGTCACATAACAAGGTTTTCTGCTAATATTGCAATTGTGAACAAGAGCTGTCCCCCAAGTGACGAATGCCCCCGAAATGTTTTCTTAAGCATGCAGGTATTATGAAAAGAAAAGAGAATGAAAGTAACTAATTGCTGAATATTGTTCTTTGTATTATTGTACCTGTAACCTCTTAAGATAGCATGAACCTTCAAAATATAATTGTGACCTTGACCTTTGAAGAAGGAAGGTGGTTCCTGGACAAGACAGAATGTTGTTATGAGATAGACATTTGTGTCGAGTTATTTCAAAATCACTCAATGCATGACAAAGTTACAGTCTGGACATGATTGTTGTGTAAGTTGGGACACACGGACAGACAGACATGAGCCTTAGCCACGACACATTGTCTTGATGTGGTAGACATTTGTGCCAAGATATTTTTAAATCCTTCCATGCATGACAAAGTTACAGTCCGGACATTAATGAGTATCTTCAAACTCTTCTCGAGATAATGAGTACCTTCAAACTATAAGTGTGACTTTGACCTTGAAGGTAGGGACATGGGTCTTCATCGTGACATGTCGTCTTAATGTGGTAGACATTTATTTCTAGTTATTTTAAAATTCTCCGATGCATGACAAAGTTACAATCCGGACACGAATGTGTGTACCTATAAACTCTTATTGTGATAAAGTGAAACTTCAAAATGGTAGTGTGACCTTGACCTTTGAGGTAGGGACATAATTCTTGGACATGACACATCGTCTTGATGTGGTAGACATTTGTGCCAAGTTATTCTAAAATCCTTCCCTGCATGACAAAGTTACAATCCGGACACGAATGTGTGTACCTATAAACTCTAATTATGATAAAGTGAAACTTCAAAATGGTAGTATGACCTTGACCTTTGAGGTAGGGACATGATAATTGGACATAACACATCGTCTTGATGTGGTAGACATTTATGCCAAGTTATTTCAAAATCCCTCAATGTATGACAAAGTTACAGTCCGGACACAAATGAAGAGGGGACGCACAGATATCCGAAGGGCCATTTCTATTGTTATTTTCTATTGTTTAATAGAGGGCCATGGCCCCTTATTCTATTGTTACGGAATGAACACTTTTGTTCTCTTTAAGATAGATGGCCCCCTATCCCTATTCAGTAGTGCAGACAGACAAGACGGACGGATGGACAATGCGATTTTAATATGCCTCCCTTCGGGGGCATAAAAAAATACACAATGGGCCATAACTCTGCAAAAAATGATCCTATTACAATATCCAACAACATGTATTTGCACCAGTGCATTTTGGTGAAATTGTTCTAAGTAGGTTTGGCTGAAATTAACTGAGAAATGTAAAAGTTCAATATGAAATGCATTATTTACCAAAAGACACTCAACTACTGTCAATTATCTTGCTTTTACTGAAAAAGATGTGAATATATTTTTGTTTTTACAATGTAATGTATCATAGTTTACCACATTTTGCTTTTACTTGTGAGACTATATTTTCATTTAAGTTATTAAAAATCATCTATAAAGTCTGCATCTTGGGCTATGTATAAAAGGTTTGAAAATCAAGTACCTTCCATTTAGCATATAAATCTGTTAAAAATCCGTTGACTGCCTTCTCAAAGTACAGGTCGCCATTTATGTCAAAATCCCACATTTCTGAACTCATTTGAATGAATATCTGAACAACAGCAGTGGAACTTCTGTATACAATCTGGAAATAAAACAAATGAATCTTAATCAAATGCTTGTATATTTCTTTGTATATTATACAAATCATACAAGGGTGTAAAAAGGCAGTTTCATGTATTGAAAAAAGTCATTTGATATAACAGATGTAAAGTCAAATCATGGTTTAAAAAATCGACATACACTGAATTTAACAATTTTACATATACATGTACATATACTTTTTTATATAAACAGGTTTCCAAAGAAATGGGAAACTATAACTCCTACACCACTAAATTATGTGTAAATGATTTGCTCTATTTTGAATTTGATATAGTAAGTAATTCAGGGAATTTCAACAGTGAGCAGTCAAACATTAAGTGTCTGTTTTTACTAAATCCTTGAGCACACAGGCCTAGCTCTATACTAGCGGCATAAAATTTAAATATCATTGTCGTTTGTATTCAAACTTCTGTCATAAATTTGAAATAGGGAATGAAATATGGTTTGTTTACTATTAAAGTATAACACTTATTACCCTTGTATCATCAGAGATCACACCACAGGTCACTTTCTCACCTCTACACCATAGCTCATTTACTTGTGCCCTGCAATGAAACAAATAGTTACTGTCCTATTGTTACAAGGTACTAAATTTTCAATGGAATAAAATATATCAAAAAGTTGTTACAATTACTGTGTCATAATTTTTGCTTAGAATAAAAAGGCACTAAACTATTCAAACATGAGTAATTTATATGATGTTTTTAATCTTTATTGATACAATATTGATGCAATTTACAAATGCAAGGGAAGTAACTCAAAACAAACTAGTAAACTTGGTTCTGCATTTGTTGTCTCCCATAATTTTAGAGACTGAAGGGTTCATATGAAGAACTTTAAATCTGGTTATAATTATGAGGATCATTTTACGTGAAACAGAAAAATTTTAACAATCAAAATCAAAATTTAACAAGATCAAAATTAGTCCTTCATGAAGTGATGAACATATAACTAAGAAATGATGCGCCATATAAAAATCTTAATAAACTACATGTACATAATTATAGTTATGTTTTAACAATGTAATCTATCATCTTTATAATAATAACCTCATCTCACTGAATTTTATCTTCTTATTCAGGTAAACACATGATCCTATCTGCAAATAAAGGAAACAATGTAAAACCATTTCATACTGTTAACATGGCTATTACAAAAATAAAATAAACAAAACAGTCAAAGTACAGCTCATGCATATAATTGTATTTATCAGTCTTAGACTTGACAAATAATATTGCAAAAACATAAAATACAGGATTGCATTTATCACTTCAAACTGTTTATACCTCACATATTAGTTTAAACAAAATTCACTTTATATAAGTTCAAGATAAAAGTGTAATACACATCAAACACAAGGACAGGTTTACAATATTTGAGCCGCATCATGACAAAACCAACATAGTGCGTTTGCGACCAGCATGGATCCAGACCAGCCTGCGCATCCGCGCAGTCTGATCAGGATCCATGCTGTTCGCTTACAAAGTCTATATTAAGTAGAGAAACTGATAGCGAACAGCATGGATCCATGCTGGTCGCAAACCCACTATGTTGGTTTTGTCGCGATGCGGCTCATTTTATCCATGTCTACTAGTTTCTGTCAATACTTGACCTTCATCAGGACCAAATTCATTTAAGTTTGATTTTGCAGGAAGATAAAAGCTTATAGACACACTCTTGAATTCATTCCTGTATAAGGCTGTTGTACAACTTAAGAAATGTTTTAATGCATAATGCTACATGATTAATCTGGGCTGTGTTTCAAAAAAAAGTCCTAAGTCTGAAATCAGTCTTAAGACCAAAACTGAGACAATTTTGCATTTCAAAGAAAATGTCCTTTGACTCCTACTTCATGACTCTTTAGTTTCAGAATAGCAATGCTGATTGGCATTTACACATTATGAATAAAGGGGTCTGTCATTGTATTTCTTAACTTTTCTCAGAAGAATGAATTTATTTATTGTCTACAGTATTTGACTGACGCTCAAAATAATTATTGCAACGGTCTTGAGTAAGTCCTAAAGTTGCTTGTATGTCCAGGACTTAGGATACACTTTGGAATTTCTATGAAACACAGCCCTGAAAATGAGCTGAAGACACTTATACAATATCAGTATTTGTATAAAAAGTGGAAATAAAATATAAATCCATAAAGCTTCCAAGTTCATTTTATGCACTTCATTTGAAGAAAATCTATTTGTTATTTTAAAAAAAAAAAACTTGTTCACTAAATATCTATTAGAATCAGGGCTATTTTCCACCATTATCTTTGCCCGAAAGGTATGTGGGTTGCCACCCTGTGTTGTTTTTTGTTTTTTTGGTTTTTTTTCTTTATTTTAAGGGGGGGGGGGGGGGGTGTCAGTATCAACATTATCACATACCATGCTAGTGCGTAGTCTGTGCATATCACTTCTGCTGTAATACTGATCTCTAAACAGTATCTCCACCAGATCCAGGGACACTTGCTGTTGAAATTCAATAGGAGTTAACACATTACTGCACTAAGGTGACAATATATATGAGCCGTGCCATGACAAAACCAACATAATGGGTTTGCGACCAGCATGGATCCAGACCAGCCTGCACATCTGCGCAGTCTGATCAGGATCCATGCTGGTCGCTTACAAACCCTATTACAAGTAGAGAAACTAATAGCGAACAGCATGGATCCTGATCGACTGCGTGCATGTGCAGGCTGCGTTCGATCACGCTTGTCGCAAAACGCACGTAATGTTGGTTTTGTCGTGACCCGCAGTAATTATAGTATATTATGTGGAACTGAACAATGTTACATTTGGATAACATGACTAATGTCACAAACAAAATTATAATTGATATATAATATTCGTAATGATCACCGTTTGCCAATCATAACTGATTCAAGTAAAGACCGTTAAAGGACATTATGGCCTCAGAAATTAATCATTTTTTTTTATTCTTTGTGAAAAGCAGAGACAGATTAGGTATGAAGAGTTAAATAATGGATTTTAAGGATTTTATTGCTCATCACTTGAAGAGAAGAAGCTCTGAGCGTGGTGAGGTTGTTTTAAGATTTCATGTATCTGTCAAAAAAAATTACAAATAATAAATGCATTATGAACATTTCAGTGTTAATATATCTGTTGAATAACCAAAGATAAGTTGTTGTCTTTTTTTTACCTTTTATCGCCACCTTGATTAACAATAACGATTCTGATAATGTTTTCCAGCTGGAAAGCCAGCTAGCTATTAGAGCTGTCTACGAACAGTGCTTTCTGTAAAACAACCAAAAAAGGATCATTGGCACCTCATGCGCGTCATGAACGCCCTGTTGCTGTGAACAAATTCTAAGTCAAAGAAAGTGGGCATAACTCCAATGAATATTGCTATTCAGAATTATGCTTCTTGTCTTAGCAAGCTGCGAACTTGCATGATATGCAAGTATTCAAGTTTCAGTTGATACTTTAAAATATTTAATATTATATTAGTTTTTTGTGCACAATGACCAAAAGAAACAACCCATACAACCACACAATGCACTATCTAATAGCCATTTTTTTCTGTTGAAAAAGATGAGCTAAGATGTAATTTATAGATGTATAAGGAATTAACATTATGAAATGGTATTACAGTGTTCTGAATAAATAGTAAACAGTTATTAAGCATAAAATGAAATAGGGCTGTGATGCAAGTCAGGAGTAAATGTACAGTGTGAGGTATTCGAGTACCCTTTGCAATCATCTTATCTCGACTTAAAGAACAGTGGTAACCTTACGAAATTCCACAAAATAAAAAAAGAGATGAACTAAACATTTTTGAGATATATTACGAAGAAAGATAGGAATATAGCGAAATTTAAAGGAAAGGTCCAAAAGTGGCATTGAATTAAGGTTTCAAGTAAATACCAAAAGCTGAAGAATTTGGACCCAACATAAACAGATTAATTAACAGAGCATAAAGTTCTGCCATCAAATTTCAGATTTTCATCGGTATGGTTTTAATATACATGTACTTTAACTGAGCTTGATTTTTTACAACAAGTTCTTTGCAACTTATTATTAATCACTTTCAAGTTCGCTTTCTTAAACAACAGCGATACTGTTCATATGAAGAAACATGGTTGTGACCAGATTAGGCTTAAACCCATTGATCTCTGGTTTTCATTTGATCTGTGAACAATTCTTATAAACAAATACCTAGATCCTGAGTTTGAACTGAGAGAATGTTCTTGTTAATTCATGACCAATAGTTTCCACTTATTTTTCACTTGGATTAATAACGAACTCTTCACAACAAACAAACCTTTAGGTCTTGGACCTCATCTGAAAAAATGTATGTGTTAAAACAGGCCGGCTTAAAATAATAAACATATAATTCAATTAATTTTATTTCCAGTATATCTTTTTTTAAGACAATCCAATCTGTAGAAACTGATTAATAACTTGTAGCCAAAACTTTACAAGGTAAAAAGTGAACAACATAAAACATTGGCCATTAAACACCATGAAAAAGCCATGTACACAATGAAAAATAATAATGTCTGATTCTGAAATTGTTTAAATTTTAGCTTTATTTTACTGGGAGGAAGGTGCTATGCCCCCTCTTACAAATCAGATAGCCTCCTGTTTTGATGGTCTTTCTATTTATTACTTTTAGTACTGTGATAAAATAGTCAGTTAGCTTATTTATTTTCATAGAACCCTGTATATAAAGATTAGCTGCATTAGAATTGTTACCTATATTCTTCCTCAGGATGATAAATTTCAACAACATCTCCAATACTGATTTCAGCTATCTCTTTCGGATTGATCAAAATTTCTTCAACTGAAAAGATAAACAATATATGCTTCATGAATTTTTTTTTATCACTATATACACATTTTTTAAATTTACAACTAAAAACAACTAACAGTAACTGAACAGGTTTAATTCTAAGCGCTATACCAGCCTCAGTGATTAGTTTTGCATACATGATTATATTGTAATATTAAAATAAAGTTAAAACCAGTGTAATTTTTATCAAGTTTTTAACAAAGAGACTGTTGTCTCAGTGTACCCAGGGTCTTTCTATTTGAAAGACCCTGGTGTACCTGTGTAAAAAAGTAGCTCATGGTTAAAATTGTAAGTATCAAAATAAACTGCATATAAAAAGTGACAATATATTAATACTCCGCCATCATGTCATCATCAGATTTTACCCCTAGTTTACTACATGAAGACCTGTAACATAGACAGCACACTTTATAATAATTTCATTTCCTGACCTATTAAGTTATTCTTGTAGCTTAACAAAGAAGCATAAATTAATACATAAAATTCAATACTAGAGTTATGTGTCTTGATCATTGATATATAAGTATGATAAAACGAAATGTGTGAAATTTAAAATAAATATCTTTAAAAGTGGTTAATAAAAAAAAAACAAGTTGAATGAAAAATCTGATATAGCTGCTATACCACTGCATAACCTTGTCAGTCTGTAAGACAGCTTTATTATTTAAAAAAAAAAAGAGCCGTAAGCCAGATCACGGATGTACCCACTGACAACATATATATGGTATATAGTGAAAAAATCAACAGAGGGCCATAATTCTGTTAAATTTGGTCGCAGCAAAAATTCCTTCCTTTACTTCCATCTACACATTCAGGTTGTTTCATCCCTGGAAGTTTAAGCAAAAATCGTTGCCATCCGGTTTAAGAGGAGTTGCGTTCAACAAAATTTCTATATGGTATACAGTGAAAAAATCAAACAAAAGGCCATAATTCTGTTAAATTTTGGTCGCAACAAATTTCTTCCCTTTACTACCATCTAAATATTGAGGTTGTTCATTCCCCTGGAAGTTTAAGCAAAATCTGCCATCCGGTTTAAGAGGAGTTGCGTTCACAAAATTTCTACATTAGTTTATAAAAGTGGAAAAAAATCAACAAAGGGCCATAATTCTGTTAAATTTGGTCGCAGCGAAAATTCTTTCCTTTTACTACCATGTACACATTAAGGCTGTTCCTCCCTGGAAGTTTAAGTAAAATCTGCCATCCGGTTTAAGAGAAGTTGCATTCACAAGATTTCGGGACATACAGACGGACAGACGTATGGACGAACGGACAAGTGCAACGCTATATGCTCCCCACTTTGTGGAGGCATAAAAAGTTTCACCTTAAAAAAGAACTGCCCTGTTTTGACTTATTTTGAACTTTCACTGTTTTTTCAAGTCTTTAAATTATGACTGGGTCCTGGGCCCATTGAATTGTGAAAATTAGCATAATAATGCAATTATTTTGTGAATATATTCCTATAATTTACATTGTAGTTTACTGTTACAATTTAGCTAATGAAAAAAATAGTTTGAATGATAATGACTGTAGAAAAAAAAGAATTAATAAGACTATATTGGAAAGTGCCTTGATTCATGATAAACAACTTAATTAACAATATCTCGTAGATTAATGTCTGTTTCTTTTAAGACAATTATAACTTTGTCTGTAACTACAATTTGACAATTGTGAATTTTCATTAAATATTACATTTGTGAAAGAAAGCGATACAATTTGGCTCTGCGAAAATATGGCCCTTTTCAGCCCAAAAACTGTTTTTTAACAAAAATTTTAAACAGAGTTGTGACCAACGTCCCGTGCCTAAGGGAAGATTTACATGAAGCAAAAAATTATGCAACAAAAAAACAAATGAGGTATATATCTGGACTTTCAGTGCAGAGTTTTAATCAATACTAAATTTCCACATGCCAGTAACAACAAATTCATTTAAGAAATATAATGAAATAACTCCTGTGTATGTGTCAACAGAAACATATGAGCCGTGTCATGACAAAACCAACATAATGGGTTTGCGACCAGCATGGATCCAGACCAGCCTGGGCATCCGCGCAGTCTGATCAGGATCCATGCTGTTCGCTTACAAACTCTATAACCAGTATACAAACTGATAGCGAACAGCACGGATCCTGATCAGACTGCGCAGATGCGCAGGCTGGTCTGGATCCATGCTGGTCGCAAACCCATTATGTTGGTTTTGTATTGACACGGCTCATATGTCTTTACTTGATATCACTATTTCAAAGCCAGTAATTGTGACAAATACAAAATCAATACAGGATATGTTATGTTACAGGGTATATTTCATGTCAAGTCATCAATCAAGGTATGTGGGCAATTCACCAATGACATTTTATTTGCATGGGCCTGACTTGGCATCATACACTATAACATATTTTAGGCTCTGACCTCCTAGAGTGACCTTGATGAACAAGTTATATACCACAAGCAAAACATACCCTTGAACAGATCATGATAAGCTTTGGCACTCAAGTGTGATCTTGACAATGAAGGTTGGAGTCTGGCTGTTCCATATGGCACATGGTCCCATTATTGAGAACATTTGTGCCTAGTAATTTCAAAATCCCCTGAATAATAAAAAAATTATAGACTGAACACAAAATATACCCTAAAAAAGACCATGTTAAGCTTTAACCTCTCTCTGAGTGTGACCTTGACCTTGGAGATAACAGTCCGGGTGTTATACATGACATATTGTCTTATCATTGTCAACATTTATGCCAAGTATTTTCAAAATCCCTTGATTAATGAGAAAGTTATGCACTGGAAACAAAATTTATCCTAAAACAGACGGACTATGTTATTACTTGACCTTCACCTGTCACCTTGACCTTGGAGATACGTGACTGGTTTTTGCACATGACACATCGTCTCATTATTGTAAACAATGATGCCAAGTATTTTTAAAATCCCTTCATGGATCAGAAGCTATGGAATATGGACCATACACGACATGTCCCATCAAATAGACAATATTGACCTTTAATCACCAAGTGTGACCTTGACCTTGAAGGTAAGGGTTCAATTTTGTACATGACACATCGTCTTATTATACCTAACATTTGTGCCAAGTTATTTCAAATCACTTTGATAAATAACAAAGATATGTACCAGACACGAAAATGTGATGGTAGGACAGACGGATGAACATCCGACCGAAAAGGGATAAAAGGCCATTTCTATTGTTATTTTCTTTTGTTTTATAGAGGGCCTTGGCCCCTTATTTTATTGTTACTGAATGAATTCTATTGTTCTCTTTTATTCTGTTTACAGTTAGATGGCTCCATATGCCCATTTGGTAATGCAGACGGACAGACAGACTGATCCTATTTCTATATCCCCCTTTTTCTTCAAAAAAAGCGTGGGACAAAAAGACACTGAATTTTATCTTTATTATAAACCTGTTTATCATTCTTTCTTTTGAAATGTTCCCTAGCATGAATTATTTGAATCATGGCCAACTTGGCCCTTAAACTATTTGGTCCCAGAGTCAATTCTCAGCCCTATACCAACTTGGCACAGGTCAACTTGGCCCATAATTGTGTATTAAGGTAATGACTACTTTTGTAACTTTTATGTATATTCATTATACTTCCGTTGTTATACCATGGAGCTAAATATAGACGGAGAAGAAACTGTGATGTCACATAGTTAAATTCAGTATCGGCGGAATTGTGCTCATGCAAGTTATCATATGTTGCGGGGTTTTCTGAGATTTGATGCATCCTGGGTAAAAGTAGCCAAAATACAGCCATATTGAATTCCTAAAGGTACATTGACAAAAAACGTAGCATTTTCTACTTCTTTAAGAAGCAACAGTTATTTATTCTAAAACATATAATACACATTTTTCCAAGATGTCGGCAATGTTAACAATAATTCATGGATATTGTTGAAATTTAATGAAAGCACAAAAATTGGAGACTAGTGGGAAACCCCAATTATCACCAAAGCATGCAAAGGATTGTGGGTCTGAATCTGACTGTCATCTATTTATTCGGAGCTTCCTATCCATAATTTGTATATAGATCTGTGGTTATACAATTTCACTTCCACATGGAATGTATAAGTTTTATTGGTGAAAGAATGTGACTTTGAAGAGAAAAGAAGAATTTACAATTTAAATGTATATATTTGCCTATTTCAGATATTTTTCAAGTAGTCAAAATATATTGACGTGCCAAAGCTTGATTCTGAGATATTTTCGTTCTGGGGCAGAATCTAGCTTTAACGTCAAAACCAAAAGGAGACCTTTCTGTGGTGAAACCTGGATTTCGATGTTAATGTAAAAATGCAGACAATATAAACTAAGAATCTATTCAACAATACAATTTTAAGGAATCAACAGCACAAAAAGTGCTAGACTATCAACTTAGAAGAAAGTAAACCACGTTAGTTTCATTTCACCGTCTCGTTTGTGTACCAACGCCGCCATATTGTGATGTTGCTACAGTAATGTAACATGTACGCTAAAAATCGATATTGTTCGGTACCGTGCGTGAATGTTGTCATTTTTTTGCGTGGCAAAAAAAAATATGAAAAACTGTTGAACAGTGCTTATTATTCTTTAATGTTGTTATTATTAATTATATTTATTGCTACATTAACATAAATCGCCAGAAAATAATCTATAACTATTTTTTCTAATTGATTGAAATCTTTAAAATGTTGCGGAGAAACTTTTAATTTAGACCTCTTTTTTATAAACATGTTTATTAAAGGATAAACAAATACTGTATTTCATTAAAATTTATATTGTCACCACTCTGTGGTATTATCTATGTTAGAATAATTATCTTAGTTACAACTTGCTGCGTATTAAAAACAGCAACTCCTTGCCTAGGAAAGTTTTGTTTTCCAAACGTGCATTACGCTATGAAAGATTTTTTGAATTCTAATGGTAAATTCTTGCGTTAATTTTTCATTCCTAAACAGTTTTCAGAAAAGTAAAACTCGTTATTCCGAGCGCCCATTTTTCGTTTGTCTGCGTGTACATGTACCATTTATCCGTGCAATAAAAGACAATAATCATAGCATGCCGTAATGGCCTGGATATTTGGGTGTTGTTAAAGCGATGTTCCAGAGAAAAAGTTTTTGTTCCCGGTATAGAAAATATATTCAACCATGTATTTATTTTTTAAAGCGTTAATACGTGTCAACTATTCCACAACGCCGACACCAGTACGCTGACCAGTTATATACACTTCGGAAATGTTGACAACTGCGCAGTTCTGTTTCTTCCTTACTTAAATTCTTTGTGTCAACTTAAAAATCTATAAGATTAAGTTTTAAATAAATTTGATTTATAGAAAAGTTTTTAAATTGGAGCCATGATTCCTATCCGGAATCAGTTAAACAATTTTCCATGCTGACATGGTCCAAATTGTAAAGAAAAGTTTTTTAGATTGTAATTACATGTATTTATTTTTCAATTTATAATAATAAATATACTTGATGATTCATTTTAAAGACGATAATCTTATGCTTAAATTTCTCTCTTTATTTCATTTATGAAAATTGTTAAAACGGTGGTAATAATTTAAATGTGTTACGGTCACGAGTTTCCTCGGTATATTTTCCCGGCTCTGAATTTACGCAAGATATACCAACTTTTTAAGTTTTGAGTTGTGACATTTAATATTAAGGAACTCTTTTCTGGTTTTCTATCTAAATTCACTAGAAGGTTAAAAAAAATTGAAAAATAAAGAACTGAAGAGGCGCCGTGTTTTCTTGCCGATTTTAAAAGTTCGTTTTACAAAGCAACAACTTTAATACTTGGGGCAGTAGCAATCTGTATCATATTATTGTTTAAAATGAATAAACGTGTTGCATAACCCTTAAATTTTATATGATTGGACAAGAATCAAAGAAATCACAGTCACTTTGGGTGTGGAACTCAAAACGCCTTTAAAATCCAAATGAAATGTATATTTGTCAACGTTGGGGAGCCACGTTTGAATTTGTCGAAATATTTTGTAAATGGAGTAAAACGTCGATAATCTCGATGTTTATTTCGGCTGTTGCGTTGTTTATATTGATGTTGAAGTTTAAAATTGACCATCATCATAAAGAATTATATCTTCTGTGTCGGTGGGCTAAAGGATTATGTGAAAATATTGGAAACGGAATAAAATACATGGTGTTTTTGACGGTAGGTGTGCGGATTTTTTCGGCGAACATTTTTATCTTGTGTAATTATTATAGACGTTGAAATATGATTTTTTTTTTCAAAACGGCTTATATTAAGTATTCTTATATATATATATATATATATATATATATTATATATATATAATCAGTACATGTGCTGGGATTGACAAATATGCATTTCTTTATTTTAAAATCGTTTTGAGCTCCACACCCTACACGTCTGTGAAAAGAAATTAGCGGCGCAGCGTTTTGTTTATGTAACATTGTAAAATAACCGTGTTGATTCTTCAAATCGCACTTCGCCATGCATATGTATTTTATAAAAGAAAATTATTTCTTAGACGGCATAAAAGTGAAATGTATTGAATAAATCTTTACTGTATACCAACATTATGAAAGTATTTTGCAAAACAAAAAACAACAAACAAAAAAATGAAGCGGACACCTGTTTCATGAAATAAATTTCCAAGTATTTTCCCTGTACCACGGTCATTTTAAAACAATTTCATACCTACGTGTGTGTGCGTGTGTGTGTGTTTTTCTTTCTATAAACATCTTCAGAAAGCTTTTTGGAATAAACTAGCCAGAATTATGGACCTGCGTGAATAAGAAAATAAAAAAAAATTACATGGAATGTTGTTTCCGCACATACATGTATAATGTCGAGGCACCGCGTTTGACATTTATTCGTTTTATTATTGATAAAAAATATTTTGAACATTGAAAATATCGTTTAATAGTTAATCAACATTAATATAAATAACTGACGTTCAAATTCCTTAGAATGGTGTCCACTCGTAGTCGCTAAGGCACTAGGAATCCGTTCGTTGCTATATAAACCTCGTGTTTCTGCTATTAACATATTCCTATTTTCATCATAATCGTGGGGAGAAAAAACTATAGTTACCATTAGGTCTATGTCCTATATTTACTGGGAGAGCTGAACAAAATATTTTTTTATAAACTAGAAAATGTTTCGTGAGGAGTCCATTTACAGAGTAGCTTTTCTAAAAAGATAATGATGATTCTGATATTTCTAAGAACGCTCTGACAATAACGAATAAGTTTTGCATCTGCCCCAATAAAATAATATTTTCATCCTTTCATAGTTATTATTTTTTTTGCATAAATAAATGTCTTAAATATAACATTAAACTTGATATTTTACTAAGAGTGTTTCGGCGATTCTCAGTAACGCAGTACCGCATACACACCAGTGTAGTTATCAACATGTAAATTTGTCACGTGACATTAGCGGCGATGTCTTTATTTTGATGGTCATGTGTTTACTTTTTCTATCAAAATCCTTTATGTTAGGAATATTTCACAAATAAAACATGAAATTGATGTAGAAATGAATAATCTTTAAAGGTAATCGTAACAAATTTATTCAAATAATTTGAAATTCTAAAACGATTTTAGACGGTCCAAAGCTTGCGCTCAAAATCCCGGCGCAAATTTCACCACAGAAAAGGTACTTTTTATGTTGTACGTAGAGGCGAGATATTGCCCAGACACGAAAATAGCACAATATCTCGTCGCGCAGTACAATTAGTTGGACTAATTTTTCAAGATGCTTCACTCCCACTTTGGAATGAAGGGTGTAAACTGTCTGAATGGTGTAAACTGTCTGAAGGGGTGTAAACTGTCTGAAGGGGTGTAAACTGCCTTAAAAGTCAAATTTCTCAGTCTGACTACCAGTATGTGGTGGTCACTGACCTAACCAACATATAGTGGTGTTTGACCTTAGCACTAGTAGAAAAGAAAAAATCTTCATAAATGAATATAATTTTCAATCATGACAGTGATTCCTTACAGCACTAAAACTATCCTTAGTAAACAATCATTAATTTTGAATAAATAATTAATTCTACTCTATTTAGAGGTCATGAAATAGTCCCCAATGTCCCAACCCCAACCCAGATTGCAAAAAGTCATGTCGTGAAAACTAGTGACAAATGTTGAATTGGACTACAAAGATTAAACCTTGTTTGCCAGTGTACTCTCCTTTGTGAACCCACAATTTAAGAGTCTTCATGTCATCAGTATATTACAAATTCTTTATCCCGTTGTTGTTATTTGCTGAAAAATAAGTTCATTTGTGTTGCCTTTCTTCACCGGATGTTGTTATCTTTCATTCGGAAATGTTTTGAAAATTACGGACAGGGCGGACCGTGAGACAGGGCGGACCGTACCAGGGCAGACGGAGTGTTTGGTCCGCCCTGTCATACGACCTTTGACCAAATGTTGGTGGTAATTAACGTGATGTAAAGTACTAATACTGTACTAATATTGTTCCCTTTATCTTTTTTACCGACAAGAACCCATTAATTACTTGTTGATTTTTTTTAAATTCTAATTTACATTTAATGCGTTATACATCGAGGGCTTGGTGCAAAAGGATCGTAACTCACATGAACTAAAGAGAGTATACTTTAATACCCTTTCACACCAAGCTGTCGACATGTCTTAGCTCCTTCTTAAAAATTACTTTTGCCATTTCATTGTTGCTGTTTCATATTTAATTCTACATTAAATATAAAAGTTATTCTATTCTATTCTATACATATTGTTTCATATTTAATACTACATTAAATATATATTGCATGCAGTATTTTTAACAAATTTTCAAAATTTTCCCTTAGAATGAAAGTTAAAATGTAAGTTTCAAGTGTATTAGAAATATTCATTTATTCTGAAAATACGTTATAGAGAGTGCACATATGTGTTACGGGAAGTACTTTTCCGGATGCCCGCTTTAAAGTCTTTCTGAACATTTGTAAATAAACAGAAACGTAATGAATTTTTAACGAAATTTCCAGTCTTAAATGTAATGTACGTGGTGAAATGAATCGCCTCGTGCAGGGCCATCACCTTTGTCCAACAGTGTAATATAAATCTACCTAAATAATATTAAAAAGAGGCTCATGATGGCCCTGAAATCGCTCAACTGAATAAAAAAACTCTCCATGACAAGGAACAAGTAATATTGTAAATAATAAACAAAAACAAGTAAAAAGCAAAAGTGCATGTGTAAAAACATTACTTGTTGCTATTGGTAAGAGAAAACAACAGTTGCAAAACATGTGTCCATGTAAGGAAAATCAATGACCCCAAACTCCCCCCCCCCCCATTGGGCGGGGCCAATTTCGACCCAATAGCTTTTATTTGAACAAACTTGGTAGACACTCATAAGAAGACTTTTCATGCTTAATATTTAACCACTATAGCTCTTTAGAGTTTTTTTTTAAATTTACAATAATTATATGTACATATATGTATTTGGAAAATAAATAACCCTCTTGGGCGGAGCCAATTTAAACCCCATGGATTTTATTTGAACAAATTTGATAGACACCCATTAGAATCAAATGGGCAGACAGCAGTTCAACCGTCGACCCGTCGACAGTGTCACTTTGTGATAGGTGAGCTGAAAAGGTTGTGTCACATCAATGCCATAAGGCTGCCAGGTGGTTCTTAACAGTCAGGGTGGGCAGACCATATACATGTATAAGAATAATTTTATAACGCACTTTCAGGTCTTATTTGGCATGCTTATTAAATCTGTCTTTCTTATGAAGTTCAATAAATGAAATATAATATTATGTCTCTAAATTTTATTTACATGATCGTATCAAAGTAGACGCAAATACTAGTATGAGACCTTTACACATGCACACTTATTAGTGCTGCAAATAGGGTATAATGACAACAAAGTTGTTTATGTCAGCCAAAAGCAAGTTTCATATACTAGGTCTCTAGTTTCCGGAATGGATATTCATTTGGCTCAGTAATTCATGATGGCGTCCAAGATGGCCGCCAAACCCGTTGAAAATTATGAATATTAATTTTGCGTAAAATCTTTCCTTTATTGGAGAGGAAAACCTTGATATTTGCTTATAATAATTCATAAATAGGCAAAATAATGCTTCAAATATGGGTACTTGTTATGATAATCTCAATTATGTTTTTAAAAGATATTTTTATTTAATATTTTGCTATTCTGCTATTGAATTCTGTTATAATTGCATAATTTTTAAAAGCAAGTTAGCATAACTTAACTGTATAGAATCAGTAAAAAGAACGAGGATGGCTTCTTGGACAACTATATGTTAAAGCACAGAGACTGCAACTATTTCAGCGACTATAATGTTCTTTATAGGTTGTATACTTTGAAACAGAAAGAAATAGTAATCATTAAAGGGACTCCACTGAGGTTTTTTGAAATGATGGAACTGAAAATATTTTTCCAGATAAATGTACCATTTGATGTAGGTTTAAACAACTAATCTTTCTGGAAATTTCAGATCATTCGCGGCCTTCGTTTTTTCCAGAATAATTATTCAAATTGTAAAAATATGAATTATTCAAATTGTAAAAATATGACCAAAAATGAAAAGCGTTTAAACGCTTTTCACAAAAATCGAGCTAAGAAAAGCATAAAAATACGATTTCCAATTTATTTCGAAGTATATTTTTTGACTTCCTAGCTTTGCATATATTCCAGTTTAAAGTGCCCCAGCTCATTTATGTACGAAAATTCAAATTTTATGTTCTTAGGCTTTTAAACCTCAGTGGAGTCGCTTTAAGGTAGCTCGCTACTTTCCGACCGAAATATGACAATATCTCAGATCTTGATGATTTTTTGTATGCAAACGTATAAATATGTGAGCTTTACTTCTGCAGTATTATTTTATAAATAAACAGCGTTACTATGACGTCAAAGCGCCCTCTATCGGTGGCGGCAAAATTGCGTCTTTTTTATCAATAAACCGGTCTGTTCTTATCAATTTTCATCCGATTTATTTCATTTTAATTTTATAATGTTCAGTAAATGAATGTCTTTGTAATGATGTCTTTCTTTAACATTTACTCAATAGTCTGTGATTTTACGTCATTTTTCTCTACGTTCTGACGTCCATATTTGATGCAAATATCGCGCGATATCGCAATAAAGATTGTGTAATAAAAAAAATCAACACGGTGAATTTTGCTATAATTTTCCGAGCGTGTAGTGAGATAGTGAAGGAAAATATTTATGCAATAAAAATATAGGGTCAACGCGTAAGATATTTTGCTATTACTGTTTTAAAATAAGATAAAAGGTGAGTGAAACGTAATGATTTTGGTGACGTTAATAGATGTTGGAGTTCAAATAACAATTTTCTTACGTCAGACATTACGATAGTAAGTATAAACATCACAGGGACTTGATGAAATGTATATTTTTTAAATTGTGATTATTTTCTCATTGAAAGCATGTGCTAGATGAGCACATTTACAATGTTTAATCCGACAATCCCTTTTTAAATACTTTCCTAATTTGCAGGACACTGTCTCATACATCTTTTAATTCTAATTTTATAATGTGATGTTGTTAAAGTGTTATATTATTATATGAATTAACTAGTTTCAGCGCAAAAAATAAGATAAACATATTGCTGTATGAATGAAGTAAGAATATTAGTTTGCTTATCTTATACCCGTAGAATATTTATTTTACGTTACATTCAGCTTTTAAACACTTTCATAAAATCACATAAAGGCAGACGAGCCTCGGTGTCAAAACACATCGTAAAAATACAATTAAAATAGATATGCATACAAATGTGCCGAAATAAGTGATAAATAAAATTCAAATATGTTAAAGGGACTCCACTGAGGTTTTTTGACATGATGGAACTGAAAATATTTTTTCCAGATAAATGTACCATTTGATGTAGGGTTAGACCATTAATCTTTGTGCAAAATTTCAGAGCATTCGCGCACTTCGTTTTTCCAGAATAATTATTCAAAATGAAAAGCGTTTAAACGCTTTTCACCCAAATCGGGCTAACAAAAGCATAAAAATACGATTTTCAATTTATTTCAAAGTATATTTCTTAACTATCTTCGCATATATTTCTGTTTAAAGTGCCCCAGGTCATTTATGTAAGAAATTCAAATGTTATGTGTTTGGCTTTTCAACCTCAGTGGAGTCCCTTTAAGAATATTTAAAAACAAACTGTACAAGAAACAAAAACCTTTATTTTATTTTTATTTTTGCTTACCATTTTTAAGTCTGTGCAATACATAGATTATATAATTATAATCTAATTAAAATGTCATGATAATTAGAAAATGAGCACTTATGTGACAAACGGAAGCAAAATCATACTGAATAAAAAATATATAAGCATATTCGCAACTGCAGACTCGAATGTGAAACACCCAATATAACCATTACTCAACTCGGATTCATTACCGCTTTTCATAACAGTATAACATAGCGGGCTCAAAGTATTATTTATTTCTAAAGAGCTCACTACATTTTACCTCTGTAGGGCAACCACTCTAGGCAAAAAAGTGCATTTCTCTGTAAAGGTTATACTGTATATTTTAATTAAATACAAAGTATAATTATTAAATAACTTGTGCAACATTTGTTACCACTGAATACGAATAATGTATTATGTTGACGTTATCTTGTTCATTTTTTAATACAATACAGTTTGCTTTAAAACAAAAATAAAAAAAACAAGAAAAAAATAAACAACCTCAAAACACACACCAAAACACGTGTTCATGATGTAAACAATAAAGTGAACTTCTCCCTTATTAAGGGAGATCATAATCAGGTATTTAACTTTGAATATTCTTCTGTTGCCACGTTGTAATCGGTAAAGAGGTCTTACGCAGAATTCGGAAGGCATGGATTCGAGACACGACTGCGTATTGTACTGCGTATTATCCTTTAGAATTGTTTACTGTGAATGAAATGTTTCAAGGTCCACCTCGGACTCCTGTCATTCATTTCCAAAGAGAAGTTGATACTGTGAGAAACACTGGTTTCGTTAAATTTCCTCCGCTATAATTGAAATACTGTTGAAAGCGGCGTTAAACCCAATATTAAAAAAAATAAGAAGATATAAAACATAAAATGCATAGTTCATTATTTTGATAGGCTCTACATAGCACTGCATTATGTGCAGACAAACGAGCTTCTCCCACAACAATAATCACACAAATTGAGAATCCTACATAATCGCCTTCAGTACAAGGGAATCTGTATTTAATATGCAAAATTCTCCGCTTCTGAACATACAAAATAAATCAATGGATCTTTCGCCTCTAATCGAGAAATGATCGCGGCTTCAGGTCGCCTCAAAGATGCGCTAGTAAACGCATACCGCGAGTCAGCTAGTTTAAAATAAATAAGAATATCTGTAATTATATGTGAAATACGTGAGAAATTAAAGCCATAGCATGAGAGCGTGATTCCTGCTTTAAATCTGAGTCCCACGCTTAGTGCAGGATATTTAGCTGCGAGAGAAAATAGAATAACTGATGGCTGTCAATAAATAAATTTTTATACGTGTAGAAATTTTTGAATTAAATGTCTGCTAGATTTTATAATATAATTAAGACTACCAGTGAATCATGACTTACGTACAAATCGTTGCTACTTCCAGTTGATCATATATTTTTGAAACGTAAATTGGATTCATTTCCTACCAGAGACATAGATGTTATCTATGTCTCTGTTCCTACTAACTGATATAAAAATTATACAATTCAAAATTGTTACATATGATAATATGGAAGTTTGTACCGGGATACACATTGCGACTGCACCAGCCTGTTCATTCTCTTTTTCTGACATTCTTTGCAAAATTTTGTTTTTATAATTTCCACTTAGGTGACCTTTTAATTATATTTTTCAATGTTCTGAATTGTCTTTCAGTACTTGAGGTATTTATATCCATTCGTTGCAGTTTTTCAGAGATTGATACCAACTTTTGCAGACAGTTTTACCCTGAATTGTTGTACATGTATATATTTGAAGATATTCATCGAAATGCAGGCATCTCTGACAGGACTTTAAAAAAAAAACATTTTTACGGAACATGTCTAAATACTATTGTTGTTAATGGTTTTCACACATTTTTATTCCTGCCAGTATGATATTTATCGAAAAAGTCGTGAAAATTTCCTTGAGAAAAATATTTGACGTCACCAAAATCATTACGTTTTACTCACCCTTTATTTTATATTCAAATAGTAATAGCAAAATATCTTACGCGTTGACCCTATATTTTTATTGCATAAAGATTTTCTTTAATGACTTCACTACATGTTAAAAAAATTATAGCAAAATTCACCGTGTTGATTTTTTATTATTTCACAATCTTTATTGCGATATCGCGCGATATTTGCATCAAATATGGACGTCAGAACGTGAGGGAAAATAACGTAGAATCGCAGAGTATTAAGCAAATGTTCAAGAAAGACATCGTTACAAAAACATACATTTACTGAACACTATAAAATTAAAATGAAGGAAATCGGATGAAAATTGATAAGAACAGACCGGTTTATTGATAAAAAAGACGCACTTTCGCCGTCACCGATAGAGGGCGCTTTGACGTCATAGTAACGCTGTTTATTTATAAAATAATGCTGCAGAAGTAAAGCTTACATATCTACATGTCTGTATACCAAAAATCATCAAGATCTGAGATATTGTCAAATTTCGGTCGGAAAGTAGCGAGCTACCTTAAGCAATGTTAGTAGTAAGCAATGTTACGTAGGCAGTAAGCTAGACACAGTCGTTTGCGATGTCAGCAAAATATTCGTAATGTGTTAACGTCTTGTATTATAAGATTTTCACAGTAAGTAGTACACAATACACAGTCACTATCTAATGTTTGTTTTATGTTGGAAAATGTTTCCCATATGACCAACTAGACGTTCAGCTTTCTTGGTGGAGTAAGACCCCAGGTGCCACTCTGGTCATTTTCATACCCGAACGGGCACTTGGTTAGAACCACCCGCTTTCCCACTTAAGCAATACGAAATTCGTTTCCGGTATTCAAACACAGCGGTTAGGGGTAAGTGCTTGCGAGTCGAAGACATTTACCATTCGGCCACGAATGCCCCTGTATATAGAAATTGGTTGGCTTTAAGCCATATGACCGAGCACAATCAATTATTGTTCATAAATTTATAAAATCATATATGATTAATGGCTAAGGATAGTCAAAAGGTTGGTCTCTACTTGTCAAGCACCCACTCGAGTCCCCGTGGTATATTCTAGCTAGGCCGGGGAAATGGCGCGAGGATTATTGAAGGCTCAAGCCACAAGCAAAAGCCGGTTCACCATTCTCCATGCAGCAAGGCCAATTTCCAGGATCCGAGTGGAGGGTATACATGCCAGGATGGTCTACTTAATGTTTAGGGCATACTTATTATCCTGGATACCAGTCACCAATCGATCGTGAGGTACTCGGTGGAAGGTATACGCCTTAATTATACGCTAGGATTCTCTGCCCGCTCATGCCGCAGCAAGGCATATACAGTGAATATTCGAAATCGAGCATGTTTCCCCGGTCCC